>NC_057809.1:180421959-180498130 GCF_018294505.1 Triticum aestivum
AGTGTGTGTTTTACCCATCCAGGCGGAAGTTATGTGTACAAAAGAGGAGAACGATTCGATGTGGCGTTAGGATTGAGGGTAATTAACTACGTATGGAGACATAGAGACCTTGAACATGCATGTGTGAGAGGTATACATGTATACGTGGGATGTGTGTGTGTGCGCGCGCATGATCGAGATAAAAGAAAGAAAACATAAGTCATAAGATCAACGACATGGGAGAGACGGATCGGTATGACAATATGCATGCATGTGAGAATGCAGGGAAGAAGGCCCGACAATTGAGCATGTGTTTTTGTCTTTAAGAGATAGTGGCGTGGGCTGGAGCATGCATCTATGGCGAGCAGAGGGAGTGAGGCGCAATGATTGTGCAAAAGAGATCAACCTATAAATGCATATGTATGGAGAGACATATATAGTGTGTGGGTGATAGGGAGCAAGACTCCGTGCGAGAAAGAAATGTTGACAGAGAAACTACAAATAGAAACAGAGATGTAGATGCTAGCTAGAGGGACATCTGCTAGTTTGGGTGTTGGAGATGACCATCGGGTGGTTCAAAGGGTGAAGTTATATATGTGTGTGAGAGGGCACTTGACTGCATGTATAGAGAAACATATGTAGTGTGCGTGATAGGAATCAAGAGTGAGGGCGAGAAAGAAGGTTTATGGAGAAACAAATAAGTAGAAAGATAAAGATGCTAGCTAGTGTGCGTTAGAGATAGGAGTCAAGTGGATCAGAAGGCTGGGTTATGTGTGTGGGTGTGAGAGAGATAGAGAGAGGGTGCATGTGAGTCACATACAAACAGATATCAGAGAGAAATGAGATCTAGAGAGACAGAGTTTTGTGTCTGCGAGACAGAAAGATATTTCACAACGAGAGTGATAGCTAGAGAGGCATATGAGGGAATGCAAGATATCTCTAGGGAGAGAGGGTGTGTGTGAGCGACATACAAGAGAACAATGGAGAAATATGAGACCCTGGGAGACAGACTTTGTGTTTGTGTGTGAGAAAGAGATATTGAAGAGGAACAGTCGTAGGTTCTCATATCTAAGGAGCGAAAGACATCTCTGTATGAGGGATGTGCGAGTGGCACACATAGGAATAGTAGAGAGAAATGAGACACCGGAGACAAAGTTTTGTGTTTGTGTGAGAGAAAGAGATTCCACATGGAGAACCATAGTTATAGACACATAGCAGGGAGCGAGATATACTGAGAGAGATAGAGTGATGAAGGTCGAGGGAGAGAGTACCTTTAGTGTGTTACGAAGATAAAAGATCATTGTCGACATACAGGTAGCACGAGAAATACCTGAGAGACGATGAACGCGTATAGGTCCAGAGAGATAGTCCTATATAAGCATGAGTGATAGCTATATGAGACGAATATCTGGATTAAAGGGTATTCAAATGTTTAAATTGGAGATCACGACATCGATAATATCATAACGCAAATTGGTGTATCAAACATGCATATTCATTTGAATTTGGGCACATGTGTAATGTTATATAGTTTATCAATATTAGTGATCCATAGATTCTTCAATTACAAACAATGCATGGTTTATATGCAATTAATGTCTAAACGGGACTACACTATATGTTGCGTGTGTGAAACACATTATACATGTTTGAGAAGTAAAAAAAACCCGCATGGAACACACATTAATTGGAGACAGTTAGCGAGGAATGCATACATCGGATTTCAACATAAAGTGGTTTCAAATATTTGAAAATCCAAATTGATGGATACAACCTTATGAATCTGAGATCATGCCATTTGTAAACCATATTTATGTATAAATGGTGTTGTGCTTTTGAAAGTATATATAAAAAATGATGTATATAGAATGTAATTCCAATTGAAAATGGATCCCGCCTGAAAAAATAGAATACAAACGGGATTCGAATTGAGTTGGCACGGTAAACGTGCACTCTGCAAAATTGAATGAAGCGGGGAAAGTCGCAGCAACCGCCCGAAACCAAAATCTGCGAGATGGAAATCACTACTGCCTATCCCTGCCACGCAAAGCCTATCTGTTGGATTTCTATAGGTTTCAATAGGGGTAGGTTTATAATTTCACCCAAACGTGACGTAACCGCCTCTCACCCGGATTCATATATGGTGGGCGCCAAAACACAGTGTGTCCTCGGCCGAAATCGACTCCCTCCCCGATTCATATTCATACACGGTGGGCGCCAAAAACAAACTCTCGTCGGCAAATATTCGGTGTATGCGAGATTACCGTCCTATCCCCAACCAACTAATGTTGCTGTGATGTAGTAGTAGAAATTTGAAACGGGGGCTAAGTTTGTAAATTTCCTCGCATTTGAGACAAGCACGCCCTAAATACATGGTTCCCCTTCCTCTCTACCTCCCTTTTCCCCATTCATACTCTGTGGGCGCCAAAACACCCTCTCCACCCCACCCTCCTCTGTTCTCCACCCCATCCATCGCCGTCCTCCTCCACCATGCCGGAGCTGATACCCCGACGCCTCCATCCATTACAAGAGATCGACCTCCCTCATCCACGGCTTCGGACCGGGATCCTTGCATCCCGTCCTCTCGCTTCATCCCCGCCGTCGTCCACCTTGTCGGCACCGCTCCTACAACCGTCTCGTCCATCGCGTCCCGCCGCCACCATCTACCCTCCTAGATCTGCTTCCACGCCATCGATAGCCATCGCTACTGGAGCACCGTCAAATTCTCAGCAGATGCGTACACGGCTCCGCACCAGAGGCGGTACTCTTTCATATCCGCTCAACTTATTTATCGCAGCAAGAAAATAGATCACCACTGCTTTACTTTGATTTCTTGTCTTGGTTGCGAAGTTGCCTTTGTCCGGTTTGCACCTTCAGATCCGCCATGGCACGCTCAACACTATACTCCCAATGCTTATGGTTTTCCCCTTTTATAATCCACACTAGTTAAATCACATCAGACTAAATTTCAAAATTGGGTCAGTCAATTTTTAAGAGCTCGTCGGAGTTCGCTGGTGCGATCGAAGGGGCTCGGGTGGTTGTGGGGCCTCCCCGAACAAAGAAAACTCGATGCGGGTGGGGGTTGGGGCGGGGGTGGGGGTGGGGGTGGCGGCGGAACACAGGCGGTGGGGGCCGGTGGTCCGGCCGGAGGCCCGTGCGGTGTTCTGTATGGGAAGAACCAGAGACGAGGAAGAAGAAGGGTTAGGAGACGTAGGATCTTCATCCAACCGCCTGAAATGGTCGAGAGACAGCTGGGAGTTGCATTCTTAATGCGTCTGGTTCATCATGTGTGGGCACTGCGCAACCAACATTTTATTACCAAAATCTGCTTGCTCTTCTTTACCATGTTCCTCTTCCGTTCTTCTTTAATATGTACTCTCTCCGTTCCTAAATACAAGTCTTTGTATAGATTCCACCATGGACTATATATGGAGCAAAATGAGTGAATCTACACTCTAAAATGTATCTAGATACATCTGTATGTGATCCATAGTGGAAATCTCTACCAAGACTTATATTTTGGAACGGAGGGAGTATGATAGTACTACAGTATGTTCCTTGTACTGAAGATGAGCAAGGACATTTGCAGTGTAGAGGTCTATACGGTCAGTTGTGATGGACACTTTGAGCCTCTTTGATTCGTAGGATCTTGTAAACATAGGAATAGGATTTGTAGTGGCCTGCCCACTTGAATCCTATAAGAATAGCAAGGAAATGCGGGGAGCTGTGTCGCCTTTGAGAGTTACATTGATATTAACAGTACCACACCTTCACTTGAAGAGAGCTGGTATCCGAAGCCTTTCTAGCCGTACCGGCAATACTAGCACATATATTCCAGCAAGTTCCACTTTGCTGATTTTACTCTGATGCTTAAGGTTTTCCCATTATATCTACACTATGATCTATGTAGCTGCTTTGTGTCGCACTAGCAGCAGTCCACTCTTGAAGCTAAACACTGCAATGACTTACAAAATTGGCACCAAGGCATTGAGTGCCATTCTGGATGCAATGAAACTCATACGCTCCCCACATGTTGATTCTTGTTCAGAATATGATCCTAATGACTATTCTAACCTCGAGGAGTCAAAGGCAGATGGCATGTCCTGTTCACCCATCAAGGTGCATGTTCTAATTTGGCAATGTTATATTCATTACGGGTATCTTGCATATGTTGTCTTGCATTTCTCTACTTTGTTGCACCGCCATGTGCTTAGTTTACTCATCATATATGTCGAGATGCCATGCCCATCCATTATCAATACATATTCCATCTATCATCATACCATGTTTTCCCACTCAAATGCTGTTCTTGTTCATCAGACATCAAAAAGGAAGAGGGTGATTGCCGAACCTAAAGGAGCACCAGCAAAGTCCTTGAAAAACGTGGTGGTGTCGGAGAAATTAGACAACACCCCACTTATATTGGCTGTACAACCAGTGACACAAAACGTAGGACCGACTCCAGCAGAATGTACCCATACTCCACTGGCCACACCACTAGCCCCACAACACAGGACCTGCACTCCAGCAAAAGGTATACCGATTTCATTTGCCATAGCACCAGCTGTACCACAGAAAAATCCCACTCCAGCAAAAAGTACAGCAAGTCCACCGACCGAAGACCTATCCCAACTGCCGAGACGGCCAATTCCTGTAGATTGGAACCCCATTCCATTTATTCCCAGTTTAAAAGACAATGCTTTCAATGTTGTTAGGGACTACATGCATATATTCCCATCATGGGAAGATTATTGTGAAGACAAACACCATTTTCACATCTTCCTGTCCAACTTACGTGTAAGTGCTATTATTCATGGTTATTATTTTCCTGTTTTCTGCTGATTGAACACATCAATGATTTATATTACATTGTTGTAACTAGGCGAGGGTCAATCTGGATAGTCATGACGAGCAAAGCTTGCTTGTGATTTTCAAGGAAGCATTGCAACAATATCGGTGTTACCTGAGGAAATCACACTTTGGTGGCAAGTCTATAAACGAATTTTCGATGAAGTCTCCTATGCTAAATTTAGAAGACATTGAATGGAAAAACCTTGTTATGCACTGCTCTCGTTCCCAGGATGAGGTACTATCGATGAAATCACATGACAATTTGAACTTCTACTTTTCCGCATGTGCCTTACGGATCTTTTTTGCAGGAAATCTGCTCGAAGAAGAATTCCGGTTTGACAAGAACGACAGGATATCACAAATATGCTGCCTGCTGCTTTGCTCTTGTTAGTACCTGTTGTCCTGTATCATTGTACTTGCATACATACCTGGTTCATTATGTGACAACAATATGCATGATAGCTTGCTTATCAATTGTTCGCTCCAAATTATCTGATCTGTATGAATGGTTACATTAGTGTAGAATATATCCAATGCCAATGTTTTTTAGCTCTGCATTATTCTTGTAAGTACACGCTGTCCTTTATCAGTGTACTTATAATGACAGGTAGTTGTTCATGTACCATCACTCTGCAGCTTATTTTCCTTTGCCCTCCATTTTCTACACATCAGATCTATATTTACTCTTACCATAAGGTTGGTACTGAAGAAGTTTAGCTGTGCATTGCTCTTGGCTGTACCTTTTGCCTGTATCGCTGCACTTACATTTATAGCTACTTGGTTATGTAGCATCACTCTTCATCTTATCTTAAATATTCTCCATTTTTTCCTATATTATGACATCTATATTTACTCTTAGCAAAATGTAGAATAAAGGCAATGCTTTTTAAGAAGATTCTGTGGTAAACTTCTTGAATTGCCCCCCCCCCATCAGCATGGACAAGGCCTTTATAGAGCTTGTCTTCACCAATAATGTAAGTTTGTTCATCTCAAGCCTTCAAACTTTGTTGTATATATTTGGTTAGGCATGACTGCAACAGCTGTTTATTTTTGGTGTTTTCATCAAATTGTTTGTTTAAAGTTTATTATGTAGTTCATAAACAAAAGTTTGTCCTTTCTCAATTTAAGTTTTCAGTTGTACAACCAAGTTCCTTCTTCATACCATGTAAATTAAACTATACAGAGCAAGTGATCTTCTTTTGCACTGCATGTATGCTTCTGTTCTTCATCCGTAATCCAGTGGTGTGGTGAACCTACCCACTACAGCACAATGTCATATTCTGCAATGTCTTAACTATGAACAATGTCATATCATTCTACTATTATTTAAACCGTCTCTTTATTTGCCAATCTGAAATGGTATAAATTGACAGCACACTAACCATTTATACTTATGAGTTCTTGATCTGTAATCCAGTGGTGTCGTGAAGCTGCCAACTCCTTCACAATGTCATTTCCTGCCATGTCTTGACCTGAACAATACCATATTGTGTTAATGCAATTTTAAACTGTGTCACTTTATTCGTCAGTAAGAAATGTGATGAATTGTCAGCACTAATACTTTTATGTGCAAAACCTGTCATCTGTCTGCTTGTTTATCTTTCAGAGTGAGGAAGATATAAGTGTTGAACAAGCGCAGTCTCATCATCTTGCTCAGCTGCTTGCGCTGCAGCTCCCCAGCAGGGCTAACCATTCTTGAACTCTATTGAAGTGCTGTCGGTTTTGTATATTATTTTGTCGGCGTGTTTATTTGCACTGGTGGCGATCTTTGATGCCCAGTGTATGTAATCTGTTGTCTGCTTGTGCTTTATTATCATAGTGGCGAACTTTGATACCCAGTGGATGTAATATGCCGTAATTTCTTTATTGTATAGTCTAGGTTTTTTTATTCATGATGCTGCAGTTATTTTACTGTATATATATCTTGTCTTCGCAGTAAGCCGGCCAAACTATAAAATTACGGTACATAATCGGGCCGTCATGCAATCACGATGTAGGTTGGGCCTAAAACGTGCTGAACAGCTCACGGGCCGGCAACAACCCAAAATGAACCCCGACCCATGATTGTGCGAATCAAATCATGGGCTTTTAACATGCCAAAATTGTCTCGGTCCTTATTTGGCCCAATCAGATATCGGCTACGAGCAGGCCGGATGCAAACCGAGCCGTAGTTAGGGCCAACTATATGACGGGCTTTTAACATGCCGAAATTAATATGGGGCCGAAATGTTAAACGGGCCCTTAACAGGCCAAAACTAATATCAGGCCGAATTACTAAGTGGGCCTTTAGCAAGTGGGCCCAAAAGCATAGTGTCCAGTTGACGGGCCGAATCTGATATGGGCCATAATTGAGCCCAAAGCCTCTTAAAGGGCCGTAATTTGGCCCAGAACGTGGTAGGCTTTTAACGGACCGGATCTCATATGGGCCACTATTAGGCCCGAAGCGTGGCAGGCCATTAATGGACCGGATCAAATATGGGCCGGCATTTGGCCCAAAACATGGCAGCCAGTTAATGGGCCAACCTACTAGGGTTCTCAAAATCTTGTGGTCCTACAGCTAGGCCGTCCCATTAATGTCGGCAAAATCTCGTGGGCCTTTAGCTGGGCCGGCCCATTATGATTCGCAAGAATCTTGTGGGCCTTTACCTGGGCCGGCCCATTATGGAACACAAAAATCTTGTGGGCCTTTACCTGGGTCAGCCCATTATGGCCCACAAGATCTTGTGGGCCTTTAGCTAGGCCAGCCCATTATGGTCCGCAAAATCTCGTGGGCCTTTAGCTGGGCCGGCCCATTATGGTCCGCAAAATCTTGTGGGCCTTCAATTGGGCCAGCCCATTTATACTTGATGGGCCGGTCCACATGTCAACATATCATAGGCGCGTCTTGCCATTGGATGAGTGACACCTGTGCCAACACGGACCTGACACGTGTCTCCTCCAGCCAATGACGATTTTACACATGGAAAATCCCCATTGGTCGGGTCTGTTAACGGGTTATCGGATCTAAAACCCGAACCGATAGCTTAACGGCGTTCCGTTACGGTGGATGCCACGTGTCGGTCACCCTTGACGAAAGCACTTCTGTGACGCACGATTTATCGTCATGGAAGTGGACACTTCCATGATGATAATTTTGGTAATGTCATGGAACACTTCTACGACAGCACAGGTATGACTATCTTGATTCTGTCATAAATTTGTCATGGATGTACATGCATGACAAAAAGCCGACCTACTGTGACAAACACGTATCATCATGGAAGTGTATTTTTTTGTAGTGGATGCCACATCCCATCTAAATACTTTCATTTAGTTGTGCGATATGCAAAATAAGAAAGATGTGGATAATGATATTGTTAAATTGAAGCTATTTCCATTCTCACTACGAGATCTTACTAAAACTTAGTTTTCGTCTTCGCCTAAAAATAGTATTGATTCATGGAACAAGTGAAAAGATGATTTTATATCCAAGTACTTTCCTCCCGATAAGATCATCTCTCTTAGGAACTATATAATGAATTTTAAGCAACTTGATCATGAACATGTTGCACAATCTTGGGAGAGGATGAAATTGATGATAAGAAATTGCCCTACTCATGGTTTAAGTTTATGGATGATCATACAATTTTTTTATGCCGGATTGAATTTTGCATCTAAAAATCTTTTAGAATCCGCCGCAGGAGATACTTCTATGGAAATCACATTAGGAGAAGCTATTAAACTCCTAGATAATATTATGGCTAATTACTCTCAATGGCATACCGAAAGATCTTCTACTAGTAAAAAAGTAAATGCGATTGAAGAAATTAATACTTTGAGTGGAAAGATGGACGAACTTATGAAATTGATTGCTAGTAAGAGTGCTCCTATTGATCCTAATGATATGCCTTTGTACACTTTGATTGATAATAATAATGAATCTATGGATGTGAATTTTGTTGGTAGGAACAATTTTGGTAATAACGCATATAGAGGGAATTTCAACCCTATGCCTTTTCCTAGTAATTCCTCTAATAATTATGGTAATTCCTACAACAATTCTTATGAAATTATAATAAAATACCCTCTGATCTTGAGAACAATATTGAAGATTTCATTAGTTCTCAAAATGATTTCAATGCTATGGTTGAAGAAAAATTGCTTAAGATTGATGATTTGGCTAGGAACGTTGATAGAATTTATCTTGAGATTGATTCTTTAAAGATTAGATCTATTCCACCAAAGCATGATATTAATGAATCTATAAAGGCTATTAAAATTTGTATTGATGAAAGTAAAGAAAGAACGTCTAGGATGCGTGCTAAACGAGATTGGTTTGTAAAAGCATCTTCTTCTATTTCTTGTGAAAATAATGATGAAGATCTTAAAGTGATTGATGTGACGTATCACACACCGATATAGCATGTAACACATCATATCACTTTGCGGCCTCACGCACGGTATTCCATGGTTGTAGCCTGACCTTGACTGGGACCGTTTGCGCCTTTTGGCTCATGTATATGATTGTGTCACTAGCATCCATATGACATAGAATTCAGGCTGACATGACTATTCATAAACCAAGGTGTCACAAACTAACAGGGATAGGCATACATGACGCAGCAATGCATGTGTTGGTCAGCAATGAGTGTAATCGAGTAATAGCGAGCCTACAAAGGACTCCAGTAAACATTGCGTGACATTTCCCCATAGGGACTGACATAGGAGCAAAGAAGGACACATGCCGGGCAATCCATATGTTCCATATGGAAACACTAGGAGGCATTTCTCCATAAGGAAGGCTACTAAGAATAAACAACTAGGTGTCGGACCCCACACGTACCAAAGCCTTTCAATAAACATACACACAATATGCTCGATATGTGTAGATACAACATGGCATCACAACATAACTCTCTAACTCAAAGTATTTATTTAAAAGGCTCCGAGGAGCCATACATAACATGATATTACAAACATGGGTCACATGGCCCATCATACAAAGCATACAAAGCAACATGATAACATGTTTGAGTACGGACAACTACAAATGAAAAATGCTTTGAAGCCTGACAATCTACAAGACCCTCCAAAGGGTACAAGGTCGTAGCTGGGATGCAAGCTACCCATCAAAGTCCACGTAGAACTACTAATGAGAATGAAGTCTCCTCTACAAAAATGTAAATTAAGCAATCATGACTACAAATATACTCAACAAGACTTACATCAGAACTAACTATATATGCATCAATTTCAAAAGGGAGTGGTGGAGTTTAACTGCAGTAAGCCAGCTTTGACTCAGTGGCTATCCTGTACTATGACTACCAATAATTTCTTTGAGGTGAGAAAGCGCACACAAGTCCACTAATCACCACCACAATACACCACTCTAGATTCTCTCCCGTCTCCCTACGAGAAGGCCATCCATAGAACTCACATTTATCTTGCGCATTTTGGAGTATCCACTTTGAGTTGTCTATGACCATATAAGTCTCCAAGTAGTCCATATCTAAGGGTACGGCTATTCAAACAGATTATATTACTATGCAGGGATGTATTTCTTCACACACGCTCTCACCACTTACCACCATATACATGTCATGTACCTTGGCAACCTTCAAGTGGAAGGCTGGCGAGTGTGTCGGCCACAACCTGACTAACCACACAAGACTCTAGTCCAGGTTTATCGCCTATCTGAGGCTGAACCCGCAAGGGAAGTTCGGCTGAAGTTTCCATTACAAACCCAAACAATGTGCGCAGGGTTCCCAAGTCCACCTTGCCGGGTGTAACTGCGCTTGGTACACCGTGCCACTGTGCCTAGTCTGCCCCAAGCCCACCGGTACCAGGTGCCAGTTGGTAGAAAAATAGCACGACCTACAAACACTAGAAACTAGTTGTAACTCCTGGACATAGATCAAGGCGATTAATAAGCTTAGAGAGTCAATTAAGGACCCCAGTGTGTGCTAGTAGCTAGTCTTGGATAACATACACATGACTCAGTTCTTATGGAGAGTCTCAATGAGACAACCCACATGTACTCCTAAAAGCCTCTCATCGCTACCTTTACCAAATCATGTTCACACACTTAGGTCTCATCATCAGAACACCATCGATTCACTCCAATCCATCACCTAGGTGAACCAAACCTGACACAACTCTAAGCATAGCAAGCAGAACAGACTTAGCATGGTAAAGATCATGATACGTATCCAATGTATCAAGAATTTTTGATTGTTCCATGCTATTATTTTATCTATTCGGATGTTTTATATGCATTAATATGCTATTTTATATTGTTTTTGGGACTAACTTATAAACCTAGAGCCCAGTGCCAGTTCTGTTTTTCCTTGTTTTGAGTTTCGCAGAAAAGGAATACCAAATGGAGTCCAAACGAAATAAAACCTTCGCGATGATTTTTCTTGGACTAGAGGACACCCAGGAGACTTGGAGTTCAAGTCAAAGGAGCCACGAGGTGGACACAAGGGTGGAAGGCGCGCCCCCTGCCTTGTGCCCCCCCCCCCCGTGACTCCCCTGACTTAATTCTTTCGCCTATATATTCACATATATTCCCAAACCACTAGAAGCATCCACGAAAACACTTCTCCACCGCCGCAACCTTCTGTTCCTGTGAGATCCCATCTAGGGGCCTTTTCCGGCATCTTGTCGGAGGGGGATTTGATCATGGAGGGCTTCTAGATCAACTCTATTACCCTTCCGTTGAAGCATGAGTAGTTTACCACACACCTATGGGTCCATAGCTAGTATCTAGATGGCTTCTTCTCTATCTTTGATTCTCAATACCATGTTCTCCTCAATGTTCTTGGAGATATATCTGATGTAATATTCTTTTGCGGTGTGTTTGTCGAGATCTGATGAATTGTGGATTTATGATCAACTTATCTATGAATATTATTTGAATCTTCTCTGAATTCTTATATGCATGATTTGATATCTTTGTAATTCTCTTAAAATTATCGGGTTGGTTTGGCCAACTAGATTGGTTTTTCTTGCAATGGGAGAAGTGCTTACCTTTGGGTTCAATCTTGCAGTGTTCCTAGTGACAGTAGGGGCAGCAAGGCACGTATTGTACTGTTGCTATCGAGGATAAAATGATGGGGTTTACATCTTATTGCTTGAGTTTATTCCTCTACATCATGTCATCTTACTTAATGTGTTACTCTGTTCTTCATGAACTTAATACTCCAGATGCAGGCAGGAGTCGGTCGATGTGTGGACTAATATTAGTAGATGCAGAATCATTTCGGTCTACTTGACATGGACGTGATGCCTATATTTCATAATCATTGCCTTAGATATCATCATAACTTTGCTCTTTTCTATCAATTGCTCGACAGTAATTTGTTCACCCACCATATTATTTGCGATCTTGAGAGAAGCCTCTAGTGAAACCTATGGCCCCCGGGTCTATTTTCCATCATATAAGTTTCCAATCTACAATATAAGTTTTTGATCTACTATTTTGCAATCTTTTACTTTCCGATCTATAAACCAAAAATACCAAAAATATTTACTTTATCGTTTGTTTAGTTTCATCTATCTTTATCAGATCTCACTTTTGCAAGTAACTGTGAAGGGATTGACAACCCCTTTATCGCGTTGGGTGCAAGTTGTTTGATTGTTTGTGCAGGTATTAGGTGATTTGTGCGATGTCCCCTACTGGATTGATACCTTGGTTCTCAAACTGAGGGAAATACTTATCTCTACTTTGTTGCATCACCCTTTCCTCTCAAGGGAAAAACCAACTCAAGCTCAAGAAGTAGCAGGAATAATTTCTGGCGCTGTTGCCGGGGAGATCTACGCCAAGTCAAGACATACAAAGTACCCATCATAAACTCTCATCTCTTGCATTACATTATTCACCATTTGCATCTCATTTTCCTCTCCCCCACTTCTAAAATGATTTTCGAAAAGATTTGCCTTTTCTTCACCCCTCTTCCGTTCGTCTTCTTCGTTCGCTTTTGGTTTGCTCATTTTCTAGATTGGTTTTTGTTACCATGTATGAATCTAGGGAGGTTATCATTGAAAATCTCGAGGAAAAACTTTGAATCTTGTTCTTTGAATCATGTAGCTGAAACTCTGACATGTCTCCAATGTATATATAATTTTTGATTGTTCCATGTTGTTATATTATCATTCTTGGATGTTTTACAATCATTTTATAGTCATTTTATATCATTTTTTGGTACTAACGTATTGACATAGTGCCAAGTGCCAGTTGCTGTTTTCTGCATGTTTTTTACACCGTAGGAAATCAATACCAAACGGAGTCCAAATGCAGCGAAACTTTTTGTGGATTTTTTGGACCAGAAGATATCCACTGGGCCGGAGAAGCACCTGGGTGGTGCTTTGAGGGGAGCACAACCTACCAGGGCACACCTGGAGGCCTAGGCGCACCCTGGTGGGTTGTGCCCACCTCAGGTGCCTCGCAAACCGAATCTTTGCTCTATAAATACCCCAATATTCCAAAAACCCTAGGGGACTCGACAAAAATCAATTCCAGCCGCCACAGAGTTCAGAACCACCAGATCCAATCTAGACACCATCACGGAGGGGTTCATCATGCCCATTGGTGCCTCTCCGATGATGTGTGAGTAGTTCTTTGTAGACCTATGGGTCCGGAGTTAGTAGCTAGATGGCTTCCTCTCTCTCTCTCTCATTTGATTCTCAATACAATGGTCTCTTGGAGATCCATATGATGTAACTCTTTTTGCGGTGCGTTTGTTGGGATCGGATGAACTTTGAGTTTATGATCAGATCTATCTTTTTATCCATGAAAGTTATTTGAGTCTTCTTTGATCTCTGATATGCATGATTGCTTTAGCCTCATATTTCTTCTCCGATATTTGGGTTTTGTTTGCCAACTTGATCTATTCATCTTGCAATGGGAAGAGGTGCTTTGTGATGGGTTCGATCTTACGGTGCTTGATCCCAGTGACAAAAGGGGAACCAACACGTATGTATCATTGCCATTAAGGATAACAAGATGGGGTCTATTTCTACATAAATAGATCTTGTCTAGACTTATTGCATTACTCCGTTTCTCCATGAACTTAATACACTAGATGCATGCTGGATAGCGATCGATGTGTGGAGTAATAGTTGCAGGCATGAGTCGGTCTACTAATCTTGGACGTGATGCGTGTATAATGATCATTGCCTGGATATCGTCATGATTATTTGAAGTTCTATCAATTGCCCAACAGTAATTTGTTTACCCACCGTTTGCTATTTTTCTCGAGAGAAGCCACTAGTGAAATCTACGACCCCCGAGTCTCTTCTTTAATATATTTGCCTTTGCAATCTATTTTCCTTTGCTTTTATTTTCAGATCTATTAAACCAAAAATACAAAAATACCTTGTTGCACTTTATTTTATTTGGCGTTCGATCTATCAAATTGTTACAACTCTCTCATGCCCATTTGCCAATTTCTGGCGCCGTTACCCGAAAGGGATTGACAACCCCTTTAACATGTCGGGTTGCGAGTATTTGTTATTTGTGTGCAGGTGTTGTTTACGTAGTGTTGCTTGGTTCTCCTACTGGTTTGATAACCTTGGTCTCATCATTGAGGGAAATACCTACCGTCGTTGTGCTGCATCACCCATTCCTCTTTGGGGAAATACCGACGTAGTCTAGCAGACATCAAAAGGAATTTCTGGCGCCGATGCTGGGGAGACATCATCAACATCTACCAGGTTCCTAATAACAAATCTCATCTTCTTGCAATTTACATTATTTGCCGTTTGCCTCTTGTTTTCATCTCCCCCACTTCACAAAAATTTACCGTTTTATTTGCCTTCTTTTCGTTTGCCTTTTTTCTTGTTCGATCTTATGTTTGCTTGTGTTGCCATGTGCCTTCTATTTGCTTGCATATTCGCTTGCTAAAAATCTATTGATAGGATCCTCATCCACTTGCTAATATTTTCAAAAGATCCAATTATGATGAATCAATTGATAGTGAATTGAGTTCATTAGTCTATCTTTATGAAGTTTTGCTTGAGATTCATGAATCTGAAAATTGTGATGAAGTGTTAAACGAATAAATTTATAAAGTGATTCATGATAGCTCCTTGAATGAAAAGCACGATTGCAATGATGTTATTATAAATTCTATTAATGTCAATTGTGTTAGTGATATGCAAAACCCCAAGCTTGGGGATGCTTGTTTTGTTATGTCCACTACTTATTACAGTGATCATGATTGGGGTGATAATGATTCTTATGATCTTGAAAATTTATTTAAACCTCATGATGAATATGCTTGCGATAATATTGAAAGTGGGTTTTGAAGAGCATCAACTTTAAGTAAAAATAATCCCACATATTTGGAGAGTGTTCAATCTTATGAATTTTTTTATGAAAGTGGGTGGGGAGAGGTCATGACTTTAGTTGATGTTAATCCCACTATCTTTGAAGATTATAAAACTTTTATGCATGTAGATCATAAAAATAAAATTTTATTTGATAGCTATATTGTTGAATTTGATTATGATCCTACATGTAATTATTACGAGAGATGAAAATATGATTGTAGAAATTTTCATGTTACTAAATTACCTCTCTTCATGTTGAGATTGTGTAGGATCGAAAGTATGTCTAGAGGGGGGTGATTAGACTACTTGACCAAATAAAAACTTAACCTTTTCCCAATTTTAGTTCTTGGCAGATTTTAGCTAATTTAGGACAAGTCAAGCAATCATCACATAATTCAAGCAAGCATGCAAAGAGTATATAGGCAGCAGAAAGTAAAGCATGCAACTTGCAAGAATGTAAAGGGAAGGGTTTGGAGAATTCAAACGCTATTGGAGACACAGATGTTTTTCCTGTGGTTCGAATAGGTGGTGCTATCCTACATCCACGTTGATGGAGACTTCAACCCACGAAGGGTAACGGTTGCGCGAGTCCACACAGGGCTCCACCCAAGGGTAATGGTTGCGCGAGTCCACACAGGGCTCCACCCACGAAGGGTCCACGAAGAAGCAACCACCCACAAAGGGTCCACGAAGAAGCAACCTTGTCTATCCCACCATGGCCATCGCCCACACAGGACTTGCCTCACTAGCGGTAGATCTTCACGAAGTAGGCGATCTCCTTGCCCTTACAAACTCCTTGGTTCAACTCCACAATCTTGTCGGAGGCTCCCAAGTGACACCTAGCCAATCTAGGAGACACCACTCTCCAAGAAGTAACAAATGGTGTGTAGGTAATGAACTCCTTGCTCTTGTGCTTCAAATGATAGTCTCCCCAACACTCAACTCTCTCTCATAGGATTTGGATTTGGTGGAATAAAGATTTGAGTGGAAAGCAACTTGGGATGGCTAGAGATCAAGATTCATATGGTAGGAATGGAATATCTTGGTCTCAACACATGACTAGGTGGTTCTCTCTCAGAACATATGAGTTGGAATGGTGTGTGTGTTCTGATGGCTCTCACATCGAATGAGAAGAAGGTGGAGGGGTATATATAGCCTCCACACAAAATCCAACCATTACACAGTTTTCCAATCTCGGTGGGACCGAATCAATAAACTCGGTCGGACCGAAAATGTAAACCTAGTGACCGTTAGAGATTTTCGGTGGGACTGACATGCAACTCGGTAGGACCGATATGGTTAGGGTTTGGGCATAACGTAATCTCGGTGAGACCGATTACACAAACTCGGTGAGACCGAATTTGGTAATTAGCTAACCAGAGAGTTGGACAGGCAAACTCGGTGGGACCGATTTGCTCTTTCGATAAGACCGAGTGGAACTCGGTGAGACCGAAAAGTTACAAAGGGGAAACACTGAGTTTACATTGCAATCTCGGTGGGACCGATTCGCTCTTTCGGTGAGACCGAAAAGTTACAAAAGGGAAACAGAGAGTTTGCAACCCCATCTCGGTGAGACCGAGATCCTTATCGGTAGAACCGAATTGCTAGGGTTTTGGCAGTGGCTAATGACAAGTGAAACTCGGTGGCCCCGGATAGGAAGAATCGGTAAGACCGAGTTTGGCTTAGGGTTTAGGTCATATGTGGATATGGGAAAGTAGTTGAGGGTTTTGGAGCATATCACTAAACACATGAAGCAAGAGGCTCATTAAGCAACACCTCATCCCTCCTTGATAGTATTGGCTTTTCCTAAAGACTCAATGTGATCTTGGATCACTAAAATATAAAATGAAGAGTCTTGAGCTTTTGAGCTTGAGCCAATCCTTTGTCCTTAGCATTTTGAGGGTTCCACTTTCACATCCATGCCATGCCAATCATTGAGCTTTCCTGAAATAATCATCTTGGAATAGCATTAGCTCAATGAGCTATATGTTGTTATGAATTACCAAAACCACCTAGGGATAGTTGCACTTTCAATCTCCCCCTTTTTGGTAATTGATGACAACATATAGATCAAAGCTTTGACAAATGATAATAAGCAAGAAATATATCGTCGCTTTGAGAAGTATGTGATAAGTAAGAGCTCCCCTAAATTTGTGCATATTTAAAATTTGCTTTGGACTGCAAATGCACAAGGAGTTAGAGTCATGGGTTACTCTTCCATGTCACATACATCTTGGTGGAGCGCTTAAAATGATAAGAATGAAATACATGCACTCATCACCACGAATAGTGAATGATCACACAAGATAGATAGTATAATAGCAATAAGCAAGCATTAAGTGTAGCTTATGATCAAACACATGATCATCAATGTCTCACAAGTAATGACGTAGTATCTCAAGCACTCAAAAGCAAACAAGTTTGAAAAACCACCAAATAAAGCAAGAGAGAAAAGCAACACTCTCTCTCTCGAAGCCTATGATCTATACATCTTCTCCCCCTTTGGCAACAAGCTACCAAAAAGTTCCTAGAAAATGCATAGTGCTAGATCAACGCTCAGGCTTGATCTTCAGGTGGTGGTGGAGTCCGGATCACTCCAAGGACGAAGGCTTCGGTAGATGCTGAAGTAGACGCTGGAGTTGGAGCTGAAGTAGATGCTGGAGCTGGTGGAACTGAGGCTGTAGCTGGTGCTGAAGTGGTGGCTCTGGTGTCAGCAACTGGCACGGCAGATGACCTCGGGCCTCGTGGCACTCTGGCAAAGGCATGAGTGGTAGTCCTGCCTCTCCTCTCCTGCATGTCCTCCTGGAGCTGCTCCACTGCAGACTGAACTTCCGTTACTTTGACATCCAAGTCATAGAACTTTTGTTCCATGATTCTCTCTAGGCTCTGCCGATTCTGAGTGAGGGTGGCCAAACTTTGCTCAATCCTCAGCGTGGATGCAATCAAGTAACCAAGCTGCTCTTGTTTGGTCTTCAAGAAGTATTCAGATGCCTCCTCTTGAGTTGGCATCTTGGCAGCTTTCTCCTTCCTTGCCTTCTCCTTCTTCGCGTATGCTTGGGCAGATGATGGCTCGTTCTCAGTCATGACAACTTGATTGTCCTTGAAATCAGGATGGATGGGCAGGTGTTCCTTGTCCAATAGATATATGCCCGTGCCCATCTTGGAGTTGATGAGCTCCTGAATTTGAGGGGCATATCCGTAGCTCCTCTTCTGATCTGCTGCAGTCCTCTTGATTGTTTCCACTATGAGGCTCATCACCTTGAACTTCTGAGGCACATCAAACACATGTAGCAAGTTGATAGCATGGCCTCTGGTCATCTTGTGATCACCTGACTTGGGCAATAAGGTGTGCCTCAAGATCCAATTGATAGTCGGGAGCCCTGACAGAAGGTAATGTACTGAGCCAAACTTGAAGGTATCAAGTGCTTCATTTGGGATCTCCTTGTACATATTTGACATTGAGTTGTGGTCCATCTTCTTCTTGGCATAGATATCCAAGTCATCATCTTGCTCCTCTGGGGCATTAATGATCTGTGCCCACTCAGCAACTGTGGATTGGTACCTTGTACCCTCAGACATCCATGTGATCCTCCCATCTGGATAAAAGTGTGCCGTGGAGTAGAATTGCATGATCAGTTCCTCGTTCCACTTTGTGAGCTCCTGCCCAACAAAGTCAGCTACTCCACAAGCATTAAAGCTGTCATATACTCCTGGGTAGTGTTCCTCCTTCTCCCTCATGTAGGTCCAGTCGACCCATCTCATGTCACAGACAGTTGGCTTCTTATCTAGCAAAACAGTCTCATAGAAATCCTGCTGCTCCTTGGTGTGAAACCTGTAGTCAACTGCTGTCCTTCTCCTTGAAGCATACGGGTCTGCTTCTCTCCACTTCCTCAGCCCTGAATCTCTCCTGAGCTTCATATCCTCAGCCACAGGATGAGCATCGTTGTGGTCTGGGATCTTGGGCTTTAGCTTTCTCAGAACATTCTCTTCCTCTTCTTCAACAACAGTCTCAGGCACTGGGCCTTGTTCTTCTCAGCTGCATGAATGCTCCTTGTATTTCTCTTAGGCTTTGGCTTTGGAGCTGGCTTGGCCTTGGAAGCAGCTCCCCCTGATTTTATGGCATCTCCCATTAGCTTGGGTGCCTTGGGCGCTGGTGCAGCCACCTCTTCTTCTTCTTCCTCTTCCATGATGGAAGCTTTGCCAAGCACTCTAGCCACAGTCTTCTTCATCCTTTCCTTTCTTTTCTTGCCCTCAGCTGCAACTGGCTCTATGGGCTTCTCAGTTGACATTCTGGCCTTTGACATTGGCTGCCTGCCTGCTGGCCTTTTGATTTTCAGGCCTGGCTTAGTGCCTTGAGCTGGCTCAACTCTCTTGGAAGTGGCCTCTTCCTCTGCCACATAGTCCTCATCTTCGGAATCTGAAGTCCTCTTCTTCCTCTGTCTCGTGGCAGCCTTTGGCAAATTGCTAGGAGTGCTCCTGCTGCCTTCATCAGAAGAGCTGGAGGGACTAGTGCCCTCACTCATGTGCACCTGCTGCTCTGACATATTTTGGCTATCACTTTGATCAGACATGCTGCAAACTGACTGCTGACCCTGTGAATAGTTTATAGAAGAGATAGAGTGGATGAGCATCACAAAATGCAGAGATTTTTGCAAAAGAATGATCCAAAAACTTAATTTTAGTTTTCCACTGAAATCATCTCGGATCTATCGATTTTTAAACTCGGTGATACCGAAGCAGTTTTGGCACCTGAACTGGTGAACTCGGTTGGACTGAGTCACAGTTCGGTGGCACCGAGACTGCTAGGGTTTCACAGAGTTCCAAAATCGGTCACACCGATAAGTAATTCTTGGTCAGACCGAGTCTCACTTGTGCAATGGCATAAGCCAAATCGGTGGGACCGAGTTTTTCAACTCGGTGGCTCCGAGATGGTTTCGGCGGAAACCTAACCCTAAAATTTTCAAATCAAAGCTAATCTACGGGTGCATTGACTGGATAGGAGTGTTTCAATCGTGGCAAGAATCATGAAGAACACAATGTGCTAGAAATTGGACGGGGAATAGCACTGTGATCAAGTCCATACCCTAGTTCGGCTGAGACTTGCTACGGCGGCAACGGCGGGGCAGAATTCCTGTTGACGGCGACGGAGACCAGCGACTGGAGGCGGCTGGCGGCGAGAAGACGATCCGGAGACCACGAGAGCAGAGCAGGCTATCGCGCGGGCGAGGGGTTCGGAGAAATTTCCAAAATTTTGCCCGTGACTATATATAGCCCGACCCTGTCGGTGTGACCGAGTGGAACAACTCGGTGGCACCGAGATTCATAACTGCAAGTAGTTACCAAAACTAGGTGTGACCGAAATGTTCAAATCGGTTGCACCAAGATCGAAAACCTAGATCAACTTAATGATCTCGGTAGGACCGAAAGTGGAGTATCGGTCAGACCGAGAATCATAAAGAGGTTTTGGAAGTTTAAGTCTATGACGAATCGGGGACTCGGAGCGCTCCTCACACAGAGTGGTTCGAATCTGACTTGATCAAATTTTGTGATGCAGCATGAATAGAGTTTGAGACGAGAAAAGCATAGATAGCTAGAGGAGGTTCTTAGGCATTCTTGTCCATCCACTTGGCAAAAGAAGATAAAACCAAACAATCAAAACAACAAGTGGATGTCCTCGAATGAGTAAAATATGCAACCATCATGCTCACACAATAAGATGGCAAATGAAATATGTGGCAAGGCATGCACAACCAATTCTAGCATCTATCAAGCAATTTGCGATGACAAGGTCATCTATATATGAGTATATTGACTTAGGAGTCAAGTGAGAGCACTTGATCATAGGTCATACTCATCGTTTAAGCTCAAGTGGGGTTACCACTTTTACATAAAGCATTGTTTTGTTCACATCTTTAGAGTTGCTTTAGCTCAAGTCTTAGAGTAAAGCTCCCCCTAGATGTGATATCCCCCCTAAGAGGGATGAACTAACCTTGGGTTTTGTCGATGATGACTTCATGTAGATGTTGAAGATGTGGATGCTCAATGTTGATGTAGATCTCTTGGAGCTATCCATTTGAGTGAATTGCACATTCAATACCTACATGGGTTAGTCCCACAAGGAACAAACAAGGATATCCATAGACATAGAGTGATGCACACAAAGATGATGTCCATGAAAACTTTTATTACCTTGTCCCTTGTCTTACCAACAAGAGGGTTTGTGACTCCTTGAACTAGTGCAAGATGTGGAAGTTGATTGCACTTGTTCTTGCCAAAATGATAAGAGTGAAGTATGTTGGCAGAGTCACCCTCAAGAACTCTCTAGTTCTTCTTCTTTTGGATCCACACCATCTTGATGGGAATCCTTGGAGTTGTAGTCGTACTTGATGAAGTGGAACTTGAAGTAGTCTTGGGAATCCACTTGACTAAGGTCTTTGGAGCTTCTTCAAATGCATCAATTTCCTCTTGAAACTTGTCCTTGCCTTTTTGCTTGTATTCTTGTCGTGGAAGATCATCTTGAGCTTGTGTCCCCTTGAAAGAAGTATACTTATCTTGTTGAGGGACAAACTTTGTCTTGGGGTATTGATCTTCTTCCCACTAAACTCCATTGGCATTGAACTTTCGTTCAAAACCAACACCTTGATTCTTCCGGTGCATTCCTTGCTTGTGCACAATTTCCTCGAATTGCTTACTCCCGGCAAGGCTTTTGTACACTCCTTTCTCTATAATTCCCTTCAATAAGCTATTTTCTTGCTCAAGTGTAACTTGGCTAAGAGAATCATTAGTGGAATCAAGAGAGCTACTAGAAGCAACAATATTGGATTTAGCATGATCATTGTTACTACTAGAGGAAGAATATTTCTTGTTCTTGTTACTAGACTTGACTTGAGGCATGTAAGTGGATAAGAGTAAACGCTTGGCAACGTAAGAAGAACTTTTCTTGCGGAGATCATCATTGATTGCTTTTAAGAACTCATGCTCCTGCTCAAGATTGAGCTTTTCAAAGCGTAATTTCCCGTGAGCTCTTAAAAGTTCTCGATGATCTTCGAAGATGGTTTCATGAGCTAACTTAAGAGTGTTTAGTTCTTTAGTTAGGGCCTCAATCTTCTCCTTATCATTGTCATTCGTTTTATCTTGATTAGCACGATTAATTGGTCTTTCATCATAATATTCATCACTAGATTTGTCAACAAGCAAATCATCACCTAACAAGTCATCTTCATCACTATTGAAATCAACATACTCGGGGTGTGTTACCTTAGGACCTTTGGCCATGAAGCATCTTCCAATTCCTTCATTTGGTGAGTCAAATATGTCGTAGGAGTTGGTTGACACAAGTGCTAGACCGGCAACACCTTCATCTTGAGTATCTTCGGAGCCGGAGTAATAACTTCTCTCGGAGTGGCTGTCGGAGTCGGAGCCGGATACCCATTCACCAACATGAGCTTGATGTCTTCGTCTTGTGTAGCTCCTTGATGATTTTTCCTTCCTTTCCGAATCCTTGCTTCTCCGTGAGTTTCTTCGTTCATAACGATCATCTCTACTCCTTCTCTCTCTTGGTGGTGATTCTTTGCTTCTTCTTCTTGGAGAATCTTCTCTTCTCTTGTAGGGAGCCGTACACTCATTGGAATAGTGTCCGGTCTTCCACAATTGTAGCAGTTTCGCTCTCGACTAGAAGATCTTTTGTCATTGTAGGACCTTGACTTGAAGCTTCTATCTTTGCTTCTACTCTTGTAGAACTTGTTGAAGTTCTTTACCATTAAGCTCAATTCTTCATTGAAGTCTTGTTTCTCACTTGATGATGTAGGGGCTTCACATGAGGCTTTATAGGCACCACTTGATTTGTTGTGAAGTTCTTCTTTATCCTTAAGTGACATCTCATGAGCAACAATTCTTCCAATCACCTCCGTTGGCTTGAGATCTTTGTAATTGGGCATCATTTGGATCAATGTGCACACGGTATCATATTTTCCATCCAAGGCTCTTAGAATCTTCTTGATTATGAATTTATCGGTCATCTCTTCACTTCCTAAGCCGGCAATCTCATTTGTGATGAGAGCAAGTCTAGAGTACATTTCAGCGACACCTTCACCATCCTTCATCTTGAACTTGTCAAGTTGGCTTTGAAGCACATCCAACTTGGATTCCTTGACGGAGTCGGTACCTTCGTGCATATCAATCAAAGTGTCCCAAATTTCCTTTGCATTCTCAAGGCGGCTGATTTTGTTGAATTCTTCGGGGCACAATCCGTTGAAGAGAATATCACAAGCTTGAGCATTGTATTGCAACATCTTCAACTCATCCGCGGTAGCTTCACGGTTTGGTTCTCTCCCATCAAAGAAGTCACCTTGCAAACCAACACACACAATAGCCCAAACGGCGGGGTTATGTCCAAGAATATGCATTTTCATTTTATGCTTCCAACTAGCAAAATTAGTACCATCAAAGTAGGGACCTCTACGGTGGTAATTTCCCTCGCTAGACGCCATACTCTCCTAGGTTGTGAAACCAAGGCTATGACCACCAAAAGCTATGGAGATCAAAGAAAATGGAGACCAAAGCTCTAATACCACTTGTAGGATCGAAAGTATGTCTAGAGGGGGGTGATTAGACTACTTGACCAAATAAAAACTTAACCTTTTCCCAATTTTAGTTCTTGGTAGATTTTAGCTAATTTAGGACAAGTCAAGCAATCATCACATAATTCAAGCAATCATGCAAAGAGTATATAGGCAGCGGAAAGTAAAGCATGCAACTTGCAAGAATGTAAAGGGAAGGGTTTGGAGAATTCAAACGCTATTGGAGACACGGATGTTTTTCCCGTGGTTCGGATAGGTGGTGCTATCGTACATCCACGTTGATGGAGACTTCAACCCACAAAGGGTAACGGTTGCATGAGTCCACACAGGGCTCCACCCAAGGGTAATGGTTGCACGAGTCCACACAGGGCTCCACCCACGAAGGGTCCATGAAGAAGCAACCACCCACAAAGGGTCCACGAAGAAGCAACCTTGTCTATCCCACCATGGCCATCGCCCACACAGGACTTGCCTCACTAGCGGTAGATCTTCCCGAAGTAGGCGATCTCCTTGCCCTTACAAACTCCTTGGTTCAACTCCACAATCTTGTCGGAGGCTCCCAAGTGACACCTAGCCAATATAGGAGACACCACTCTCCAAGAAGTAACAAATGGTGTGTAGGTAATGAACTCCTTGCTCTTGTGCTTCAATGATAGTCTCCCCAACACTCAACTCTCTCTCATAGGATTTGGATTTGGTGGAAAGAAGATTTGAGTGGAAAGCAACTTGGGAAGGCTAGAGATCAAGATTCATATGGTAGGAATGGAATATCTTGGTCTCAACACATGAGTAGGTGGTTCTCTCTCAGAACATATGAGTTGGAATGGTGTGTGTGTTCTGATGGCTCTCACATCGAATGAGAAGAAGGTGGAGGGGTATATATAGCCTCCACACAAAATCCAACCATTAAACAGTTTTCCAATCTCGATGGGACCAAATCAATAAACTTGGTCGGACCAAAAATGTAAACCTAGTGACCGTTAGAGATTTTCGGTGGGACTGACATGCAACTCGGTAGGACCGATATGGTTAGGGTTTGGGCATAACGTAATCTCGGTGAGACCGATTACACAAACTCGGTGAGACCGAATTTGGTAATTAGCTAACCAGAGAGTTGGTCAGGCAAACTCGGTGGAACCGATTTGCTCTTTCGGTGAGACCGAGTGGAACTCGGTGAGACCGAAAAGTTACAAAGGGGAAACACTGAGTTTACATTGCAATCTCGGTGGGACCGATTCGCTCTTTCGGTGAGACCGAAAAGTTATGAAAGGGAAACAGAGAGTTTGCAACCCCATCTCGGTGAGACTGAGATCCTTATCGGTAGAACCGAATTGCTAGGGTTTTGGCAGTGGCTAATGACAAGTGAAACTCGGTGGCGCCGGATAGGAAGAATCGGTAAGACCGAGTTTGGCTTAGGGTTTAGGTCATATGTGGATATGGGAAAGTAGTTGAGGGTTTTGGAGCATATCACTAAGCACATGAAGCAAGAGGCTCATTAAGCAACACCTCATCCCTCCTTGATAGTATTGGCTTTTCCTAAAGACTCAATGTGGTCTTGGATCACTAAAATATAAAATGAAGAGTCTTGAGCTTTTGAGCTTGAGCCAATCCTTTGTCCTTAGCATTTTGAGGGTTCCACTTTCACATCCATGTCATGCCAATCATTGAGCTTTCCTGAAATAATCATCTTGGAATAGCATTAGCTCAATGAGCTATATGTTGTTACGAATTACCAAAACCACCTAGGGATAGTTGCACTTTCAGATTGCTATTGTTTCTTTCTCCTTCCTTGCATATGCTAGATTCTTCTTGTCTTGATAATTCAGTCTCTTATAAAATGCCTATGCATAGGAAGTATGTTAGACTTAAATGTGTTTGTCACATGATGTATGATGCTCTCTTTGTGTTCCAATTATTATCTTTTTTGTGAGCATCATTAAAATTTTATGCCTAGCTAGGGCCATAAAATGATAGCGCTTGTTGGGACGCAACTGTTGGGGAACGCAATATTTCAAAAAAAATCCTACGATCACGCAAGATTTATCTAGGAGATGCATAGCAATGAGAGGGGAGAGTGTGTCTATGTACCCTCGTAGACTGAAAACGGAAGCATTTAGTAACGCGGTTGATGTAGTTGAACATCTTCGCGATCCAACCGATCAAGTACCGAACGCACGACACCTCCGCGATATGCACATGTTCAGCTCGGTGACGTCCCTCATACTCTTGATCCAGCTGATGCCGAGGGTGAGCTGCGTCAGCACAACGGCGTGTTGACGGTGATGATAAAGTTACCGACGCAGGTCTTCGCCTAAGCACTACGGCAATATGACCGAGGTGGAAAACTGTGGAGGGGGGCACCGCACACGGCTAAAGATCAACTTGTGTGTCTATGGGGTGCCCCCTCCCTCGTATATAAAGGAGGGGAGGAGGAGGAGGGCCAGTCTCAAGGGGTGCACCCAAGGGGGGATTCCTACTCCTAATAGGAGCAGGTTTCCCCCTTTCCTAGTCCAAGTAGGAGAAGAAGGAAGGAGAGGAAGAAGAGAAGGAAAGGGGAGCCGATCCCCCTAGCCCTAGTCCAATTTGGTTTGGGCTAGGGGGGCACGCGCCACCTCTTGGTCTGCCTCCTCTCTTCCACCACTAGGACCATAACGCCCAATAACTTCCCGGAGGGGGTTCCGGTAACCCCCGGTACTCCGAAACTTATCCAAAATGACCCAAACCATTCCAGTGTCCGAATGTAGCCTTACAATATATGGATCTTTATGTCTCAACCATTTCGAGACTCCTCGTCATGTTTGTGATCACATCCGAGACTCCGAACAACCTTCGGTACATCAAATCACATAACTCATAATACGTATCGTCATCGAACATTAAGCGTGCGGACCCTACGGGTTCGAGAACTATGTAGACATGACCGAGACTCATCTCCGGTCAATAACCAATAGCGGAACCTGGATGCTCATATTGGTTCCTACATATTCCACTAGTGCGCGTCGGTCCTAAACAAACGGTTTTTTACCTCTTTCCGCGACGACATTTGGAACCGTCGCCAAGTGAGTGTGTGCGATAGGGTGTCCTTCCCACACGACCCAGAAATAGTCAGGGATAGGCCCTCCTGGGACCCAGGCTAGGGCTGTGTGCGATCGAGCGAGGCATCGAAACCCAATCATTTCCGTAGGTATGTACATCCCACACGGTAATCCGAGAAAATCATCTTCGTAGGTATGTACACCCCACACGGTAATCCGAGAAAATCATTTCTGTAGGTATGTACATCCCACATGGTGAATCCCAGAAAAACATTTCCGTTCGTATGTATATCACACACAGTCAATCCAAGGAATATGTTTCCATTCTTATGTACATCCCACACAGTCAATCCATGGAAAACGTTTCCGTTCGGATGTACATCCCACACGGTTTTATGTATACGCTCGTGTGTGAAAGGTGTAACTATCACACATGCTCTGCCTTGGTTAACTGTTTGCTTTCATTAACTACATTACACAAGATTTGATGTAGAAACCTGTGTGGCATTGGGCTATCCATCACAAGCGCTTTTACTGCTAGAACCGTTTGCAAAGGTCCATGACCGTCCGCTCTATTTTTATTTTTGCCTGTAATTTATTATTCTAATTGGAAATTTTGAAATACGAAACATGCAATTCAAATTCTCAGCACAATGGTTCAACAACGAATCCATAAAAAAAATTGCCAGTACAATATGTTCAGTAATTACAGGATTAGGCAGCAACTAACTATGATGAACCGCGGTATTTAAAGGCGGTAAAGGTGAAGGGACAACTGTAAATCATTTTCACTGCCGACGGTGTTGAAGAAGCAGAATGTCCATAATGTGTCTTCCTGCATGCCATAGGAACAAACCACTTTTGTCCAACCCCTTGTGACGATCGCCCGCCCATCCTTCACCACCTCCAGGAAGACTTCTAGAGCATTATCATGGTAGCATGAATTATATACTTTAACCTTAGTTGCCTCCACTCCGGTCATGTAGTTTGAAAGGTAATCATCAGTAAATAGCTTCGTAAACCACTGAAAAGAGAAAAATATCAGATACTAAGGTCTAATAGAGTAACTTGCTATGGGCAGGGGGAAAAGGCAACACATTACTTACCATCCTATAGTTCACTTTTGTCTTTGACAAAGTGTAAATAAAGAGCTTAATTCCAATCACCCATTTCTTTCGCCTAACAATCTTTCTTAGTTTCCTCACTTGACGCTTGTTCATGAATATCTCATTACCCCATACGCAAAAGGGATCGAAGCATGGATCAGTACCCCTCATATATATACCTACAAGCAACCAGTAAATGTTAGAAGCTAAACTGAGATTGCACAAATGATGTAAAATACAACTACCTATGTTCCTAAGTACAAGTATTTTTTTTGAGATTTCAACATGAACTACATACTGATGTATATAGAATTATAGATATAGTTTAGATTAGAATCTAGATTCACTCATTTTGCTCCTTATGTAGTCTATATTGGAATATCTAAAAATACTTATATTTAGGAATAGATGGTGTATAAGACATGGGATGCAGCTAACCTCGACGGCAAACAACAACATCACCCATTGTAGCCCTATGTAAGTACATGGAAAGCCAATGTTAACTACAACAAGGTTAACATCCACCAAAAATAGCAAATGGTAATAAAATGGCAGCATCTGTAGTGACATCTTCATTTCGAAAGAGTAGCATGGTAGCAAAGGGACGGTTTAAAAATGGATACAACTGTTAATTACAACAGGCTTAACAACATCCCAATTCATGTTTTGTAAGTTTGTAGCCATTGAAATACAACTCTTTAAAAATGGATACAACTGTTAATTGCAACAGGCTTAATGGTCATTGAAACTAGTGCTGATAAAAATGCAATTGGCAGAGTTAAACATCACAGGGCAGGTGCTGCCAGAGTAGACAATGGCCCAGTTGTCTATAAAAAGGTAGGGAAAATATCTCAAACGTGTTAGGCATGTTTACTACAACATGCTTAATACATCGACAGTACAAAACATAGCCATTAATTGCAACTGGTATTGGTAAGATTGAACTGGTGGGTACATACATGGTAAGTCCTGAGAGGTAGTTGCTGGGGCACTTCATCTTGGCCAGAGCCCGCCTGAAGTCAGTGGCGACAAATGCGAGCTGTTCCTCTGGGTCAAAGCGTGGATCAGTGCCACTGACATGTGTACCTACAGGCAACCGGTATATAAACGAAGTTAAACTGCAATTGCACAAATTAGGTGAAATACTGTAAGACATGGGATGCAACTAACCTTGACGGCAAACAATAGCATCGACCATTATGACCCTGCGTAAGTACATGGACAAGCATGTTAAGTACAACAAGGTTAGCATCCACCAAAAAAAGCAAATGGGGTAGCATCTCTAGTATATCTTCACTGCGAAGAGTAGCATGGTAGCAAATGGACAGATTAAAAAAATGGATACAACTGTTAATTGCAACAGGCTTAACAACATCCTAAGTCATGTTTTGTAAGTTTGTAGCCATTGAAATGCAACTGTTTAAAAATGGATTCAACTGTTAATTGCAACAGGCTTAATAGACATTGAAACCGGTACTGATAAAAATGCAATTGGCATAGTTAAACATCACAAGGCAGGTGCTGCCAGAGCAGAGAATGGCCCAGATGTCTATAAAAAGGTAGGGAAAGTAGCAAAAAAATGTTAGGCATGTTTACTAGAACATGCTTAATACATCGACCATACAGAACATAGCCATTAATTGCAACTAGTATTGGTAAGATTGAACTGGTGAGTACATACTTGGTAAGTCCTGAGAGGTAGTTGCTGGGGCACTTCATCTTGGCCAGAGCTCGCCCAAAGACAGCAACGGTGGAGTCTAGCTGTTCCTCCGGGTTGAAGCGTGGATCAGTGCCACTGACATGTGTACCTACAGGCAACCAGTAAATGGGTAGAAGTTAAACTGCAATTGCACAAATTATGTGAAATACTGTAAGACATGGGATGCAGCTCACCTCGACGGCGAACAAAAGCATCGGCCGCTATGACCCTGCGTAAGTACATGGACATGCATGTTAAGTGCAACAGGGTTAGCATCCACTAAAAATAGCAAATGGGCCGCATCTCTGGTGATATCCTGAGTCATGTATTGTAAGTTTGTTGCTGGTATTGGTGAAATTGAGCTAGACACGGTAATATTTGAACATCACACAGTGTGTAGTACTGAAATAAACAAGGCACGGACATGCTTAATACATCAACCGTACAAATCATAGCCGTTGCAAGTGGTATTGGTAAGATTTAGCTGGTCAGATCTTACTTGTTAAGTCCTGGGGGTAGTTACTGGGGGACTTCATCTGGGCCAGAGCCTGCACCATGTCGGCGGCGGCAGAGGCGAGGTGTTCCGCTAGGGTCAACATGCAAAGCGGCCATCGCGCCATGGACCACCATCAGCTCCTGGCCGGGGAGGGGGGATTTGGAGGCATGAGGATGCTTTCGCAGGTGCCATTTAAGCAATCAGGGCGGGGACATAATAGAGATTGGTGGGTTACCTGATTGGATCCAAGCAGAACGTAGATGTGGTTGAAGCTGTGGTTGCGGCGGCGGCGGTTTGAGATGCCGGTAGGGGAGGCGCGAGGAAGGGGGGATACTGAGGGGAAGGGGATGTGGTTGGAGGAATACATTCTGAAATCACGCGCCTAATGAAAATTTCGGTGCGAAATTTGAAACTTGGGCGGGGGAAACACTCAACACAGACGAAACACGTAAAATACTCGTGTGTGAGAAAAAGGAAAGTTGGCACATCCCGTCTCCAAAAAATGTACACGTGTACTTGATTTTTTTCGGTCAACGGTACGCCTGGTTTATTAGGAAATATCGCACAGGTAACTGACTTATGGGTCATTAAAGCAAAAAACACAGACGGGTACAGCATATAAACCGTGTGTATTGTGATCTTCTAATGATTAACACAAAAAATGCACACGGGCACACATGTTAATCAACGCTCAAATCCCTCAAAGGATGCTCTTACCGACATTGTACGTTAATACTACAAACTTAAAGTACTACTTGTAATTTGCTCTAATACTACAAACTTAAACAACTTCTCACATGCTTCCATCAGGGCATGCTGGCCAGACGCCGGCGTTCTCCTTCCTGGCCTTATAGGCGGCAGCCCATCGTGCTTCGATCTCCGCCAAGCTCTCCTCACCACGGGGTGCGGCCTCTTTTTTCTTGCGGCGGAGGGACTCTCTTTTCTTGACGGCTTTCTGCCTTTTCAGCTTCTTCTATGTGGCGTTGGCCGCCTCTAGATCCACCACCCATTCAGCCATGGCAGCCTCAAAGTCTGCCCATGTAATAGTCTGGCCGGCGGCGGCGATGAACTCAGCGCGGCGAGATGCCATCGCTTCCTTACCATGTGTGCAGTCGCGGGCGGTGAAGAACGCGGCGTGGCGGGATGCCATCGCTTCCTTAGCAGTTACTGTGCACTGTGGTGCCATGGACGCCGCCTGGAGAGAGCTTTGGGATGGAGGGGCCGGGCAGCCATACAGTGCGGTAGTATTCAAGAGCTCAACCACAAATGACAACAGAAATTTGGCTTCCCTTACAATTTTGCTCGTTCATTATCGCAGGTTCGTCTCCGTCGGTTCTGGAAACAGTGTGCGCTGAGCCTATTGTGTGTTGCGTTTTGATTGGCCGGAACCCCAGCCACGCGGATCGCGCGTGTGCATCGTTGGATGCACCGCGATTGAACGGCAATCCACGTCCCTCACATCACACCCGTGCACCAATAGCTGGATTGGATTTATATGCGCTAAATGCCTAGAAAATGCACATAATCCCCTAAATATGGTAAATGAGCCCGGAAAAATGCCAAATTTGAACACGGTGATTTGCAGGGTGTATGTTCATCGTAGAAAAAAACTCTAGGGAAAAGAACGAAGAAAATTTGGATTCCCCTTCAATCTTGAGGATTTCCCTTTTGAAATCATGGAACTTCCTCCGTGATGGTTCGATTTATGAAGGGCGTGCATGACAACATAAGCCAAAACTTCTCAAATTTTTACCAAAGGCATGGTGAGGACATACCATGGCACCATGCCAGGCGTCATGTTTTTAAGCATTTATTTCATCTTTTCTATAGTTGAAAACCCAACAAACAAACATTTGTGGTTGACTATTGCCACACATTTCATCGAAATATCCGTCCATTCCTTGTAAAAGGCATGAGAATTTACTAAATGGAACGAGCATGGTTTTCTAGGCCGTTCTTGTGGACCCTTTCATGCATTGATTGTTTGAACTTGAATTATGTGCATTAATGCCTAGGAAATGCACATAATCCCCTAAATATGGCAAATGAACCCGGAAAAGTGCCAAATTTGAACACAGTGATTTGCAGGTTGTATGCTCATCATAGAAAAAGACTCGTGGACAAAGGACAAAGGAAATTTGGACCCCCTTCAATCTTGGTGATTTCCCCCTCGAAACCATGAAACTTCCTCGGTGATGGTTCGATTTATGAAAGGCGCGCATCACGACGTTAGGAAAACATTCTCCAATTTTTACCTGGGCATGGTGAGGCCATACCATGGCACCACGCGAGGCGTCATGTTTTCCAACCATGTGTTTCATTTTTTGTATAGTTTGTTAATCGAGTAAACGACACATTTATGGTTGACTATTGCCACACATTTCCTTGAAATATCTGCCCATTCCTTGTAAAAGGCATGAGAATGTGCTAAATAACATGAGCATGGTTTTCCAGACCGTTCTTGTGCACATTTTCATGCACCGATTGTTCGAATTTGAATTATGTCCATTAATGCCTAGAAAATGCACATAATCCCCTAAATATGGTAAATGAGCCCGGGAAAATGTCAAATTTGAACACGTTGCATTTGAGGCGCTATGTTGATCGTTGGAAAAAAATTGAATGACAAACTAGGACGGAAATTAGGATTCCCCTTCAATCTTGGGGATTTTCCCTCTCAAAAGCATGGAACTTCCTCGGTGATGGTTCGATATGAAGGGCGTGCATGACGACATAAGCCAAACCTTCTCAAATTTTTACCAGGGAATGGTGAGGTCATACCATGGCACCATGCCAGGCGTCATGTTTTTAAGCATTTATTTCATTTTTTCTATAGTTGTAAACCCAACAAATAGACATTTGTGGTTGACTATTGCCACACATTTCATAGAAATATCTATCCATTCCTTGTAAAAGGCATGATAATTTACTAAATGGCACGAGCATGGTTTTCTAGGCCATTCTTGTGGACCCTTTCATGCATCAATTGTTTGAACTTGAATTATGTGCATTAATGCCTAGGAAATGCACATAATCCCCTAAATATGGCAAATGAACCCGGAAAAGTGCCAAATTTGGACAAGTGATTTTCAGGTTGTATGCTCATCATAGAAAAAAAAATCTTGGACAAAGGACAAAGGAAATTTGGATCCCCCTTCAATCTTGGTGATTTCCCCCTCGAAACCATGAAACTTCCTCGGATGATGGTTTGTTTTATGAAAGGTGTGCATCACGACATAAGGAAACATTCTCCAATTTTTACCAGGGCATGGTGAGGCCATACCATGGCACCACACCAGGCATCATGTTTTCCAACCATGTGTTTCATTTTTGTATAGCACGAGCATGGTTTTCCAGACCGTTCTTGTGCACCTTTTCATGCATCGATTGTTTGAATTTGAATTATGTGCATAATTAATGCCTAGAAAATGCACACAATCCCCTAAATATGGTAAATGAGTTCGGAAAAATGTCAATTTTGAACACGTTTCATTTGAGGCGATATGTTGATCGTTGGAAAAAAACCGAATGACTAACTAGGACGGAAATTTGAATTCCTCTTGAATCTTGGTGATTTCCCTCTCGAAAGCATTGACCTTCCTCGGTGGTGGTTCGATTTATGAAGGGTGTGCATGACGACATAAATCAAACCTTCTCAGCTTTTAACCAGGGCACGGTGAGGCCATACCATGGCACCATGCCAACCGTCATGTTTTTCAAGCACATATTTCATTGTTATATAGTTGATAACCCAGTAAATGACGCGTTTGTGGTTGACTATTGCCACGCATTCCATTGAAATCTCTGCCCATTCCTAGTAAAAGGCTTGAGAAATTACTAAATACCACGAGTATGGTTTTTCTAGACCGTTCTTGTGCACCCTTTCATGATCCAATTGTTTGAATTTGAATTACTTGCATTAATGCCTACAAAATGCACATAATCCCCTAAATATTGTAAATGAACCTGGAAAAGTATCAAATTTGAACATGGTGATTATCAGGGTTTATGTCCATCGTAGAAAAAACTCATGGATGAAGGACAAAGGAAATTTGGATTCCCATTCAATCTCGGTGATTTACTATCGCACACGATTCATCTCTGTCGCCTCTGTGAACCGTGTGTGTTCACCCACACATGCAGAAGGAAAAGAAAACCCTCGCCCACTTCGTCCCCACTCACTCGCCGCATACTCCTCCGCAACTCGGCACCCTAAGCTCGATGGCTGTTGGCGGCGGGCGTAGGTCGCACTCCAAACGGCACCAGATTTCGCCTCCACCACTTTCTGCTGCCTATCTGCATGGACATTCTAGACTCTGGTCGACTGGGGTTTTCTGCGGGATTGGGCCAGGGATTTTTCTCGTGGAGAAGGTAATCAACTTAATTAGAGAAATATTCACTCATCTCTTACCGTAGTCCGTCTGTCATTGTTAATCAACCGGCGGAAATCGCCGTGGAATCATTTTTGTTCTAGCTGATTCATGGGTGTTCATTCATGTGTGCATAGTGCGAGCACACATCGGGCAACTCTGGTCGTGGCCAGTCGGAAAGGAAGTTCTATCTCACCATTCCGGATGACTTCAAGGAGCGCTCGGTATGTTCAATCTCAACCTACCACGGTCGGCATGGCCTAAATTTGTGAACATATACCGTCTATTGCTACATTATCTATATTTTTGCATCAAATCTTTGTTACATTACCTATTTTTAATTCTATATTTTTGTACTTTGCTTGCATCTATATATGGATATGTTCTATTAGTTACTCCCATATTTGCATCTTGCTCGATTATTTCAATATATCTAATTTACGATCTTAATTTTCATTTCAAGCAGTACATCCCTTGCTTTGCAAGAACATGAGTAGAAGGAAATCTTGGGCTTTACTTTGCTGATGACTCCTAGGATGTCATATTGACAACGCAACATGGATTTACAATGACGGTTAGTGTAAAACTTGATAAAGATGGTCACTCCTATTTTAATGCGGACCTTTGGAGAAAAATGTCTAAGTGTTATGAACTGAAAGCTGGCAATAAAATTCTAGTGCGTGCACCACCGCCTGGTCTAATTAACATGGATGTTTACTTCCCCAACATCATCAGCCGATCAAAGTCTGATCGAGGTTAGTGTCCTTTCAAATTTCTCCATGTTGTCATATTACTATTTAAGCAGCCAATTGATTACTATTTAAGCAACCAATTGTGATATCATATTCTGACTCCGTTCCTAGGCAGTAACAAATTCTGTTTACCAATTTATGCGGACTATATATTCTTTTGCCATGTTTTGAATAAATAATACCTTTCCACCTTTTAAGCAGGATATGTTGGATGCATAGTGAACGATCTTTATGTTACTAAGCGTACCAAATTTCACTAGAAGGACTTGAAGCATGTCATAAACTTTGTTGATAATCTGACAGAGATAGCATAGCGTATGAACGCTGGATTTTGGATGGGATTAATTAGATCTATGGTGCACACACTAAACAAGACTGATTGTGTGCACAAAGCGCTGGATAAAAGTCTTATTTTAATGTTGATGCTCCTAAACTATATATATCTTGAATGATATGTTACAATTGTTTTTTATTCTACATGTCAATGGAAATTACCCCCTATAGCCGTTCCTGGATCGATTTCCCGGCGTGGTCGAATTACACTTGTGCCTGCTAATGACGCCAAAGTGATTGCAAGGTACTGCATTTCCCGCAAAAATGGAACCATTCAAATTAACAAGTTCTCGCTTCTCGTGGTAATGCATCCATATTGGAAAATTGGAGACACTGTTCTACTCCTGCTCTACCAAGGCACAGGTGAGGGAGTCCTGGACTAAGGGGTCCTCGGGCGTCCGGCCTATTATCTATGGGCCGGACTGATGGGCTGTGAAGACATGAAGACCGAAGCCTACACCCATGTCCGGATAAGACTCTCCTTGGCATGGAAGGCAAGCTTGGCGAACAACTGTGAAGATTCCATCTTATGTAACCGACTCTATGTAACCCTAGATCCCCCCGATGTCTATATAAACCGGAGGGTGTAGTCCGGAAAGGATATACTCAATACCGTAGTCATACATGCTAGACTTCTAGGATTTAGCCATTACGATCTCGTGGTAGATCAACTCTTGTAATACTCATATTCATAAAGATCAATCAAGAAGGAAGTAGGGTATTACCTCCATAGAGAGGGCCCAAACCTAGGTAAACATCGTGTCCCCTGTCTCTTGTTACCATCAACCTTAGACGCACAGTTCGGGACCCCCTACCCGAGATCCGCCGGTTTTGACACCGACATTGGTGCTTTCATTGAGAGTTCCACTATGCCATTGTCGTAGAGGTTGATGGCTCGACTTATCGTCAAGGAAAATATCACCTAAGGAGGAGCTCTGGCCTCGGGCCAAATCCTCCGGCTGGGCGGTTTTACCATGATCGCCCGCTCGGCCTCTGAGCCGACAAGGATGACCTCCCAAGTCATCGAAAAACGTATTTGCATTGATTCTGAATATGCCAAACGGATGGATCCGATAGAGTTATCGTCTTTGAACAAACTCCTAGATCGCATCGCCGCCTTGGGAGTCGCTACAGAATACGATCAGATTGGGCTTAAACCCGACCAGAGAGAGATTAATTCTCCACCGATCACCCACCAGATAGCGGTAGTCGAGGAGCAAGATAACCCTTCCTCTATACTAAGGATGAACTGCGTTCAGATCTCCGACCTCGAGAAGCCGGATATCTACCAGCAGAAAGACACACCTCGTCCTCCGAACTTAGAGTCGGACGGCGGGCTTCAACAATCAGAAGATACTCCGGAGCCCGGACTATTCAGTCCGAAAAAACCTCAGACTCCGGATCATCGATCGGGTCAGGGTTCAGATCCAACGCCACCCACCCACCCAGACATAAGCGCTCTCATGAGCATACTACACTTCGCTGACTTGGCAACTATTGTATAGAAGTACAGTGCAATGGAGAGCGCCTGGAGAGATCAGACAGTCTGGGAGCTATCGATCCAAACTCAACCACTGGTCCAGGAAAAAAGGGTGCACCCCTGTAACGCGCCCAGACCAATAGCCAAAAATGCAAACCCATTACGCGGCGCGGAACTGTTCTGGAGGGATGGCTTGTTGGCCCATGCAAAATACACACCACACCGGATACCATACCAACCCACAGCCTTAGAGCATGTTGGATACTCCAGCAGATAGCCAAAAACGGCGAGGACATCCTCCCCAAAGACACCCCAGAGCAACACCCTCCAGAAGACGACAAACCCAGAGTCCTGACAGTCTTTGAGACATTCACTTCAAACAATAGGTGCAAAAGGGCACTCCGCGAACTCGCCGAAGTCTGCTAGATCGCAACAATAAACCCTTGGAACAACACAACGATAACCTTTAACACTGGCGACGAACCAAAACACAAGACATTACGAACACCAGCCGCCTTGGTCCTCAGCCCAATTGTGGATGGCTTTCGGCTCACCAAGGTTCTCATGGACGGCGGCAGCGGACTAAACCTCATCTATGAGGATACAATATGAAAAATGTAAATAGACAGGAGCCGCATCGAGCAAAGCAACACGACCTTCCGAGGAATCATTCCCAGTCGGGAGGCACGACGTGCGGGAAAAATCACACTCGACGTGGTATTCGGCACGCCGGAGAACTATCAGTCCGAAGAGATAACCTTCCAGGTGGCCTTCAACAGTGGATATCACGCCCTCTTAGGGTAGATGAATTTACGTGCTTTCAAGCAATACCCCATTACGGGTACATGAAGCTGAAGATGCCCGGGCCCGACGGTATAATCACTCTAGTTAGTGATCCGGACATAACACTCTGCACCGAGAATAAAACCACGTCCCTGGCCCTTGAGGCATTATCTGAAGCCCTCGCGGCCGAAGAGTTAACCGTGCTGCGCTCCACAGTGGACAGAGATGATGTGGTCCTAGACAAACGACCCAAATCCACCTCATTCAAACCGGCAGAAGAAATAGTCAAATTCCAAGTCCATCCAATGGACCCCAAGAAGACAGCATCCATCGGAGCACAACTAGACCCGACGGTTGACACCGCTCTACGAGAGTTCCTGTGCGAGAATTGGGATATATTCGCCTGGCACCCTTCCGATATGCCAGGAATCCCACGCGAGTTGGCCGAACACAACCTCAATATATTGAAGGGACACAAGTGGGTCAAGCAAACACTGCGGTGCTTTTCTGAGCCCAAATGCCAAGCTATGGGGGAAGAGCTAGCCACGTTAATCGAGGCCAGATTCATTAGAGAAATAAAACATCCTGACTAGCTAGCACATTTGGTGATGGTACCAAAGAAGGACAAATCCTGACGCTTGTGCGTCGATTTCAAAGACCTCAACAAGGCATGCCCCAAGGATCCCTTCCCCCTCCCCCGCATCGATCAAATCATTGATGCCACCGCAGGACACGACTCATTATGTTTTCTTGACACATATTTCGGATACCATCAAATCAAAATGAAGGAATCCGATCAAGCTGCAACAGCATTCATCATCCCATATGGGCCATTCTGCTTCAACACCATTGCCTTCGGGCTCAAGAACGCTGGCGCCACATACCAACGCATGATTCAAACATGCCTGGAGAAACTGATCGACAAAACAGTTGAAGCTTATGTGGACGACGTCGTCATCAAAACTAGGCACATCGAAACACTAATAGACGATTTACGTCTCACATTCGACAACCTCCGCGGGTATGACATTAAGCTCAATCCCGAAAAATGCGTTTTCGGCGTCCCTGCTGGAAAACTGCTGGGCTTCATCATTTCCAATAGAGGAATTGAAGCAAACCCAGCCAAAATCTGAGCTTTGTCACAATTGGCTAAGCCAATAGACCTTAAACAAGTTCAAAAGCTCGCGGGTTGCGTAGCAGCTCTAAGCCGCTTTATCTCCAGATTGGGAGAAAAGGCACTACCACTCTATCGCCTTCTACGGTGAACCGACCACTTCGAGTGGACGGACGCAGCAACAACCAGACTAGAGGAAATAAAAGCCCTTCTTGCGAGCAATCCAATCCCGGCCACACCAAACACCGACGAACCGATGTTATTATACATATCAGCAACACATCAGGTGGTAAGCACCGTACTCGTTGTTGAACAAGAACAGGACGGGCATAAATTCCCGCTTCAGAAGCCAGTATACTACGTATCTACTGTCCTTACACCACGCAAATCCCGGTACCCTCATTATCAAAAGATAGCATATGCGGTCTTCATGGCATCCCGAAAGCTCCGTCACTACTTTCAGGAGTGTTCGTTCATGGTGGCCTCCGAAGTACCATGCAATGACATTATAAACAACCGCGATGCTACGGGCTGGATTGCCAAATGGGCCATCGAGATCCTCACATTTGACATTTCATATAAACCACGTCGAGCTATCAAATCCCAAGTACTGGCCGACTTCGTCACCGAATGGACAGAGGCCAAACTCCCTAAAGAGTACGACACATACACCAATTGGGTCAAGTATTTTGACGGCTCCAAAAGCTGGCAGGGTTAGGAGCGGGCATCGTATTAACGTCCCCTACTAGAGACATCATTCAGTACGTCCTCCAAATACTATACACAGACTCCAATAACACAGCCGAATACGAGGCCCTATTACATGGTCTCCGGATGGCTGTCTCCATGGGCATACAATGCCTAGAGGTGCGCGGGGACTCAAACCTAGCAATATCTCAAATAAATGGAGACTTCGATGCCAAAGATCCAAAGATGGCAGCGTATCGTAACGCAGTCATAAAAATGTCGGCCCGGTTCGAGGGGCTCGAGTTCCATCATGTGGCTCGAGAAAGTAATCAAGCGGCAGATGTTCTTGCTCGTATCGGTGCTAAGCGCGACACCGTCCCACCAAATATCTTCCTGGAAAGGCTTTTAAGCCATCCGTGGTGTGGCAGGGGGAAAACGGCAATACTAGTCCGGATCCAAACATAACCCCAGATCCCGGAAACACCGACGTCGTCGGGGGCTCAACCACTGAAATAACACCGTCGGCGCATCTCATCATGGCAGTCATTGCCCCACAGACCGAACCCTTCCTGGCCTACCTTAACAGGAAGGAGCTTCCTGAGGACTAGAATGAGGCCCGCTGCATTGTCCGGCGTTCAAAGGCCTACAAGGTTCATGATGCAGAGCTCTATAAGAAAAGAGCTACCAGTGTCCTCCAACGATGTATATCCGAGGAAGAGGGGCGTCAGATCTTGGCTGAAATTCATGCTGGACTCGGCGATCACCACGCCGCAGCTCGGACCCTTGTTAGCAAGGCCTTCTGTACAGGGTTTTATTGGCCGACAGCCCGAGCAGATGCACAGGACCTTGTCCAACATTGCGTCGGATGCCAACTCTTTGCCAACCAAAGCCATATGCCCCCCACTGCCTTACAAACAATCCCCATCACTTGGCCTTTTGCGGTCTGGGGGCTCGATATGGTCGGACCCCTTAAAGGCGGAAGTCATAAGAGAAAGTATCTGCTGGTCATGGTGGATAAATTCACTAAGTGGATAGAGGCCAAACCAGTCAAAACGGCCGAAGCGGGGCCAGTAATAGATCTCATATCCGGCGTGGTACACCATTACGGCGTCTCGCACAGTATAATCACCGATAATGGCTCCAATTTTACAGCCGATGAGGTGAAAACCTGGTGTGCTAATCTAGGCATTAAGCTCGATTACACCACTGTCTATCACCCGCAGACAAACGGTAAAGTCGAACGGGCTAATGAACTTATTATGAGCGGCATCAAACCCAGACTAGTGCGGTCTTTGAAGGAATCAGACAAGCACTGGGTGGACGAACTTGACTCCGTACTCTGGGGGCTGCGAACCACGCCCAACCGCACTACCGGATATACACCCTTCTTCATGATGTACGGTGCGGAAGCAGTGTTACCCTGCGATATTATTCATGATTCACTTCGAGTGCGTATGTACGAAGAGAGAGAAGCCGAGCTTGATTGGCAGGATAGCTTAGATGCCTTGGAGGAGGAGTGCGATGTTGCAAAAGCCCGTTCTGCATTTTATCAACAGCAGGCTCGCAGGTATCAAAGCAGATAAGTACGGGCCAAGACGTATAACATCGGTGAACTTGTTCTACGCTTGCCGGAGAAGAACAAGGACAAGCTCAATCCCAAGTGGGAGGGTCCCTACATCATTCACGAAGTTCTCACCGGAGGAGCATACCGCCTACGTGATGCGTCGGATAATCACCTAGAGCCGAACCCCTGGAATGCGGCCAGACTATGATGATTTTATGCCTAACACCGAACTCTGTGTTCGTTTCCTCCCTCATGTTATTACTGTCATTTGTTTTTGCTCTCTATTCATTTTTTACCTTTTTCATTTTCTCTTTAGATCTATGGCTTTAGTACGGCTAGACCATCCCTACATGATGCGTACATCTCTAGATATGTTTGTTCATTATACCTGGGGGCTTCTCTTACAGAAGCTTGCGACTATTCTTCGAGCATCAAGCTCAGCACATATGCGGTTTTTTTTCATATGTACTTTTCTTCGCCATTATATGCATCGATATGACTTAAGTTTTGGCCAAGCTGGGTTGCCTGGCTCCTGTGCTTATGCCCTACGTTCCCGTTAGTTCGGCTAGGGCATAAAGGGAGCACCTCTGCGATTGTTACTGCCGGGTCATCCAGATGTGTACCTCAGACTGGGTGAAGCCGAAAGCTAGCGTTCTTAAGGGAATATTCGGTCGGTGAATTAAAGGTGTTCCGCATTCACTCCATTGTGAACCCCAGATGTTAATTACTCTATGATTTTTTTAATCACAGTTCGGACATGCACATTAAATGCATGCACACCTAGGGAAAGGAACACTTAACGGAACTATTCTCTCTGGAAGATGTTTCCTACATAATGTAATATAACATAACTAACCGGATACACATTGTCTGTTCGAGAAATTATGACCCATACGCCTGGTTTCCACGCATACCCCAGTATATTCTACCGCTAGGGTATTCGGAAACACTCCGCACCTTCGGGTCCAGAGGTTGAAGCGAAAAGGTCGGCGATGACAATTGTCTTTATTATCCAGCTAGAAGGAAAGTACATAGTCACTCATGACTCAAACACTTCCTCCTCTATACCGTCCAAAAGGCGGTCTAATTTACAATCTGTTGGGAATATTTGGCGGCCACCTCAACTTGGTCATATACTAAACTAACGGGAATTTCTTCCCCATTCGGCCCTAGCGGACCAACACGGGCCATGTGATTAGGATCCAGCTTGGTATATCGCATCTTCACAATGGCCCAGGCCTCTCGCGCACCCGCTCGGCAGGCCGATATCTTCCACAGTCAGATATGCCGCCGCGCTCCCTTGAACAGCTCTACCAGCTTCTCCATACTTCCTGAAGGGGAGTCGGATGGCCATAAGGCCTTGGCTACACTCCGCATCGCCTACCGAGCTTGCCCGTGCAACTGCGATAGCCCTTGCAGAAGATCACTTGATGATCCGGACACCCACTCTTCGGGGCGGTTCGTCAATACACCTGCAATTACAGCTATATCAACTACTGTTACCTCCAAACTGTTATAAGATAAAAGCGGTCACGTACTGAATATACCGCCTCACAGCCTCTTGTTCTCCTTCACAGAGTCCGCTAGCTGAGCTCACACATCTTTCAGTTCTTCGCCCAGTTTGGTGTTCGAATCCTGGAGTTTCTTTTTCTCTTGAATGACTTTTGTCAATACACGCTCTCCCACTACTAGTAGCTTTTTGGCTCCGTGTTCTTTGCTTCGAGCGGCGTCCGGCTGCTCTCGTAATTGGTCTAACAACCCAACACAAAGATAAGCACCCAGATTCACACTATCAGTGTATCATTATGAATTCTCGATAGAGGGAAATATTACCGGGAGATGCCTTGTATTTCTCCAGTTCGGCATTGGCAGCAAGCAGCCGGCGCTGACACTTTTCTAGTTCCTGAGCTAGCAGGGTGTTTTTCTTCGTAAGCACCTGGTTGTACATTGATCCTTAAATCAGTTGTTTTAACTCCTTTAAGTCTCGGGGGCTACTGGCATATGGTTATCATAGTCAGACAAAACAAATTTACATGCACATCTTTCAAATGCTGCCTTGTGGCCCTGTTAAGCCCATCTCGAGCACCTCGGATGTATGCATCGATCAAGCTGAAGGCGTTAAATGACTCTTCTGAAAAGCCAGGGTCTTGTAAAATGGCCCGGCGGCACCGATGATTCATGGCACTCTCCACGTCCGAGTTGGTGACGGATACATCATCCGAGTCCTCGGCTGAAGGACAGTCCGGTGTCGCCCCCGCATCAGCCCCCGTCTTCACGGCAGGATTTGAATCCTGGCTGCGGGAAGTACGGTCGCTCGAACCTCCAGATATAGTCCGGCGCACCTTTTTCCTGGCACATGGAAAACGGGAAGGTCATGGTTGGACGTGACTGCCCAGGAGCACATTGGCAAATTCATACCTCTTCGATGAAGGCCCGGCCGTGTCTTCGTTTGCTTTCCTCTTGGAAGGCTCGCCTGGTGGGGGGGACGCTCTCTTCGGAGATACCCCTGGAGCGGTACGGCGCGTCGAACCCTTCCCCTTTTGAGCACAGGATAGTGCGGTGGGTGAGAAGGAAGGATAGATCTCTTTTGGATAAGGTGTCTTTGGATTACTTACGTGGGAAGCTGGAAGGAGGCCGGGGTAATCGGCAATAATGGGTACATATGTACCGTCGTAGCTCATCTGATAGAATGTTCCCTCCTCAAGCTCCACAAATATGTCCGGATCTTCTTCATATCCGGGGTCAAGATCCCGGTTACGATTCTCCGGCTGAGGGGCAGGGTCATGGATCCCCTTTACAGCCTTTCGCCATTCCTGTTAGGAGCAGATAAGATGCACTACAAAAAAATACACTTCCGTGATGATACGTGTTTGTCACAGTAGGTCGTGTTTTCTGTCATGCATGTACATCCATGAAAAATTTATGACAGAATCAAGATAGTCATACCTGTGCTGTCGTAGAAGTGTTCCATGACATTGCCAAAATTATCATCACGGAAGTGTCCACTTCCATGATGATAAATCGCGCATTAAAGAAGTGCTGCCGTCAAGGGTGACCGACATGTGGCATCCACCGTCACGGAACGTCTTTAAGCTACCGGGTCGGATTTTGGATCCGATAACCCGTTAACAGCCACGACCAATGCTGATTTTCCACGTGTAAAATTCTCATTGGCTGACGGATCCATGCGTCAGCTCTGCATTGGCACAGGTGTCACTCATCCAACGGTCGAGATGGGCCTACGATATGTTGACACATGGACCGGCCCAAAAGTGGCCCACAAAGTTTAAATGGGCCAGCCCAACCGAAGGCCCATAAGATTTAGCAGACCATAATGGGCCGGCCCAGCTAAAGGCCCACAAAATTTAGCAGACCATAATGGGTCGGCCCAGCTAAAGGCTCACACAATTTTTAAGACCATAATGGGCCGGCCCAGCTAAAGGCCCACAAGATTTTGCGGACCACAATGGGCCAGCCGAGCTAAAGTCCCACAAGATTCTGCAAACCATAATGGGCCAGCCCAGCTAAAGGCCCAACATTCTCTATCAAATTGGCCCCTCAATGGCATGTCATAAACTTGTCATCAACGCGGCCCATGGTCACTTCTGGCCCGTTAACAGTCCGCTAAGTAATTGGGCCGAATTACGGCCCAGTGTACTTCCGGCCTGTTAAAGGTATGGCTTCATTTCGGCCCATTTACAAGCCATCAAAACTTTCGGCCCATAAACGACCGTGAAGGATTTGGGTCATATTTGGCCATGTCTGACATTCAGCCTCTTAGAGGCCCACTATAGCTTTGGGCCAGTTTCGACCTATTGTCATTTTTGGCCTGTTAACGCCGGACGTAAACCATGGGCCATATGTGGCCCAATGTCATACCGGGCCCATTAACGGCCCATATAAAAATGACAATAATATAGCCCGACCGAAGTTCCGACCTATTAAAGGCCCGTGTATTAGGTCGACGCATTTACGGCCCGTCCGAATTTCGGCCTGTCAAAGATCCGCATCGTAAATGGGCCACCATTTCGGCCTGCTAAGTCGAGTGGGTTATTTGGCACAATCAGGGCCCAATCTCACTTTCGGTCTATTAAAGGCCCATGTTTTTATGGGCTCGAGATATTTACACCTGTAAATGGCCTATTTTTACTGAGGGCCCAAATTATGTTTAGGCCTGTTAAAGGCCCACTATGGGCACAAGCCTACCAGAAAAATATGAAAGCTTATGCTGATTTAGGCCCATACATTTTTAGTGGGCTACATGCCAATTTCGGCCCGTAATCGTTTTTAGCCCAATTGGAATGGGCCCGACGAATGTTGGCATGTTGGGCTCCTATGAAGCTTTCGGCCGAATACATTACTAAGATAAACCTACACTATACAAAAATAGCGTCGTAATTACTGCAGCCTGAGGCAGCATCATAAATTTTGTATCACAACAAAATAAATTCCAACCATACAACAAAAGGCATGTTGGCATAAAGTTTACAGTCCTTCCAGATAAAAGCACCATCAGATGTATAGAAGCACAGATCATTTGACCTGAGTGCTAATGTTTCAGGCTGTAGAATCTGATGGAGCAGCACGATCTCCACCTTTTTCCGCCATTGCTCTTGAACAACAAAGCGAATGTCTGATAGTCTGGTTTCAAAACCATTCATATCTTGACAACATTTCTCAACCACTATTCTTGTTTCTGAAACAACGTCCATTAGGGATTGGACTTGTGTCTGGAGCACAGATATATCACTCTGTCTAGCAGGAAGATTTTGTTCAGTAGGCGATTTGGACGAGGTTACCTTGACAACCAACCCAGAATTACGCAGGAAGGTGCTTTTTGCACTATTAGTGGAGAGATACTGACGCACTGCAGCAAGAGGTGCATTGTGCCTGTAGTAGCCTCGTCACCTTCAGGTGGTTGTGGCTGTTCAATCATTTGTTCCATAGCTTCCTGAAAGTTTGAACTTGTAGATTAGTGTACCAGAGAAGTTACTAATGAGACAAAAACAAACAAAGTAGGTTAAACGTTTATACATAACTTATTTTGGTGAACTACTGTAATACATTAGCATGTATTGTAGTGCCAACTACATAATAAAATCACTTTCGGAACGTATGTCCATGTATCATGCCTACTGTATTGTCTATTTCCTCACATTCGTTGACATCTAAGGATAAAGAGACATGGTTTAAAGTAGGATGAACATAGTATGACATCATTCATATCATGGGCAAACAGATATAAAACAAACAGGCTATTTTATCATTGTGTGCGCACGTGAACATAACAACTAGATTACAGATCAAGACCAAAAGAATATCCTTCATCTCTTTTAAACCATGTAAGGTGAAATGATACGTTAAGACAACTGTGAATAAAAGTGAACAGAGTAACTGACATTGGCTGCAAACCAATTAGTTAAATGAACACATCACAGTACCAATCAGTTCAAGGCAGGAGGACTAAGGACTTACAACAGCGGCTTGAACTGGTGTGCTCATGCCCTTCATCTTGCTGGTGTGGCAATCCTTGAAGATCTGCACTGCATTCGGTTCAGGTTCTTTTAGGTCCGCACAGGCTTTCCTCTGTATTTGGAACAAGTCAATATAGATATGATAATATGGCACAAAAAAGAAGAAGGAAGTAGCAGCTATTTACAAGAGCCTCGCAGTGTGCAATATAGCTACGAGATCCTGTTGTCTGTTGGAATTTCACTTTAGAATGGTTGGTTTTGTTCTTCAAATAGTTAGCCTAGAAGAAGATACACTTGTAAGGCACATACATAAATACAAGTTCAATATGAAGTCTGATCAAATACATATAGCCTACCTGATACTTTGGATCAGACCAGTGTTTAACGAGGGCTGTCTAGTCTTCATCTGTAATATATTCCACTAGAGATGTTTGGGCGATTTCATTGTTAGCCTTGCCTTCAAAGTGAGATTTTCTAAGGTGGTACCGATACTGTCGCAGAGCAGACTGAAAAACATGAGTGCATGCTTGTTTAGTTGCATCATCTTTCGGATCCAACTTGAACCTCATCCGTTGAAAAAAGAATGTGAGTCTTCTTAGGAGGAAGCTAGAAAGTATGGGACAGAGCAAGACAATATTACTAATTGCGATGAATAACATTACTTATGGATAAATGGTCAAAGAAGGTGTTAAACTGGGTATTGTCTTTCTCATTCCTGTACTGGATCCACGTTGGGAGGATACGTGCATGACACCTAATGGAAACGGCTGCCTTTGATACTAACTTGGCTGACTTTGTAGCATCACGTGGCCTTTTTAAAGCTGCCTCAAAATGGATCTCCATTCTTCCTCCTTTAGATTTTGTTAATCTGTCAAGCATTATCCCTGATGTCTGTTTCCGCTTGCGCCGTGGTGCTAGTTCAACAACAAATATGGAAAGTGTTAGTGTACATCAAACTGTGAGAGTACATATAAAGGAGCATGCAACTGCAACTTGACTCGATTAGGTACCGTCTTGGTGTTGATGCTCATGAGGTTCATCTGATCTTGCCAAGTCCTGTTGTGTCAGCAGTGCTTCAAAAGTAGTGTTAGGTGTGAAGGCAGCTTGGGAACTTCCAGTTTCGGAGCAAACGAACGAGTAACTGGTTGAGATGCTGGTACAGTTGAAGCGGATGCTGCAGCTGGTAGAGCAGGTGATACTGTGTTTGTAGATTTAGCCGGTGGACTTGGACCTTCTACTGCACTATAAGTACCAGCAGAATCTCGACGGCAGAATCTTTTTTGTTTCACCCGACGAGTAACAACACTCCCTACTATATTATTTTCCTTGCTCTTTTTTGACTTTGCCATGTCAAGCTGTACCCACAACACAAAAGAATAAAATCACTCTTCAGAACTCATTGATGCATGATACAGAAAACAATACTTTGATGTAAGACAACCGTATGAGGATGGAATATGTAAGAAAAACAGGACGACATGACATATTCACAGCTACGATGTGCAAACTAAGCAGAAGGATTTTCAAGAAAATAGAAGTAATGCAAGCTAGACACCATATGAAAGATGCAACCAATATTACTCTGCCAAGTTAAAAGTGTCTTGTCATAAGTGGCAATTCGAAAAATTAGAAGCAGTACAACGTAGAAATCAATGCAAGATGCAACCACTATCAAACTGCCATGTTAAAAGCGTCCAAAATCATGAGTGACTGATGCGGGATACACAACAACAATATTTTGATGTAAGAACATGGTATGATAGATAGATGCAGTGTATTCTAGACACAAAAAGCCATGTTATATGCATATGTACAACGTATAAACTCAGCAGGTGCAATTTAATCAAAATAGAAGAAATACAGGCTAGACAACATATGCAACATGAAACCAATTATCACACTGTCAACTTAGACCAATCACCTGCGATGGTGGAGTACGGGAGATGAACTCATCATGTAGACTTGGGACTTCAACTTCATTAGCAGTAGCAGTGGCAAGTCTAGAGAGTCTTTGTTTGTGTCGGTGCGGAGGACCACCAACATCCCCTAACTTACTCTTTTCCTTCCTATTTTCTGATATTGCCTTATGAAGTCAAAACCACAAGAAGATGAATAAAATTAGCTTTGCATAACTAGTTGATGCATGATACAGACGAACACTACTTTGATGTAAGGCAAGCGCAGGATAGGAGGATGGAATGTATACAAAAAAAGACAGTGTTTCATATTCACACGTATGATAGGAGGATGGAATATGTATGAAAAAATAGTAAGCGGAAGGCATTTCAACAAAATTAGAAGAAATGAAAGCTAGGCACCATATGAACATGCAACCAATATCACTCTATCAGGTAAAAAGTGTCTCGTCGTAAGTGCCATTTCAAGAAAGTACAAGTAGTACAAGCTAGAAGACAATGCAAGATGCAACCTACATCACATTCCCAAGTTAAATGTGTCTTATGGGTAAGTGATCGTTGCAGGTATAAGTTGTAAGCTACGCAGATGCAATTCAACATAATCAGAAGCAATACAAACTAGACATCATACAGAAAACGCAACCACTTATAACAGTTCCAAGTAAGAGCAAGCACCTGTGATGGTGGAGTAGGGGAGATGTGCTCATCATGTACACGTATGCTCTAGAAACAGGAACACGTGTCATATTCACATGCATCATGTGTAAAGTAAGCAGACGCAATTCAAGTTAGAAGCAATACAAGCTAGACATCATACGCAACATGCAACCACATATAATAGTGTCAAGTTAGAGCAAGCACCTGTGATGGTGGAGTAGGGGAGATGTGTTCATCATCTACATAGCTACGTTCACTGTCCAGCCTTGTGTTGTCTTGCGAATCTTGTTGGGAGGATGGCAGAGTAGAATCTATAGAGACCCCATGTTTGAGTTGCTCCGAAGGACCACCATCATCCACTGCCGGACTAATTTCCTTCAGCTGTAATGATTTTGCATTGTGAAGTCAAACCAATAAGAAAAAGGAATAAAATTCACTCTTCAGAACTCATTCATGCATGATACTGATGAACACTACTCGGATGAAAGGCAAACACATGATGCGAGGATGGAATATGTATGAAAAATAGGATGGTGTGACATATTCACACCTATGATGCGGTAATTAAGCAGAAGGCATTTCAACAAATTAGAAGCACTGCAAGCTAGACACCATATGAAAGATGCAACCAATATCACTCTGCCAAGTTCAAACTATATGGTGTTTCAACAAATTAGAAGCAGTACATGCTAGAAATCATATGCAAGACACAACCAATATCATAGTGGCGACTTAAAGGTGCCTTATCATAAGTGACTGATGCGGGATATGCAAGAATAGTAGTCTGATGTAGAAACAGGAACACATGTCATATTCACAAGCATTATGTGTAAAGTAAGCAGATGCAATTCAACAAAGTTAGAAGCAATACAAGCTAGACATCATACGCAACATGCAACCACATATAATAGTGCCAAGTTAGAGCAAGCACCTGTGATGGTGGAGTAGGGGAGATGTGCTCATCATCTACACAACTACGTTGACTATCTAGCCTTGCGTTGTATTGCGAATCTTGTTGGGAGGATGGCGGAGTAGAATATGTAGAGAACCTCCATTTCAGTTGCTCGGAAGGACCACCATCATCCAATGCCTTGCCAATTTCCTTCAGCTTTATTGATTTTGCATTGTGAGGTCATACTGACAAGAAAAAGGAATATCATTCGCTCTTCAGAACTCATTCATGCATGATACTGATGAACACTACTCTAATGAAAGGCAAAGTCATGATACGAGGATGGAATATAGCCCGACCGAAGTTCCGGCCTGTTAAAGGCCCGTGTATTAGGTCGACGCATTTACGGCCCGTCCGAATTTCGGCCTGTCAAAGATCTGCATCATAAATGGGCCACCATTTCGGCCTGCTAAGTCGAGTGGGTTATTTGGCACAACCAGGGCCCAATCTCACTTTCGGTCTATTAAAGGCCCATGTTTTTTATGGGCTCGAGATATTTACACCTGTAAATGGCCTATTTTTACTGAGGGCCCAAATTATGTTTAGGCCTGTTAAAGGCCCACTATGGGCACAAGCCTACTAGAAAAATATGAAAGCTTATGCTGATTTAGGCCCATATATTTTTAGTGGGCTACATGCCAATTTCTGCCCGTAATCGTTTTTAGCCCAATTGGAATGGGCCCGACGAATGTTGGCATGTTGGGCTCCTATGAAGCTTTCGGCCGAATACATTACTAAGATAAACCTACACTATACAAAAATAGCATCGTAATTACTGCAGCCTGAGGCAGCATCATAAATTTTGTATCACAACAAAATAAATTCCAACCATACAACAAAAGGCATGTTGGCATAAAGTTTACAGTCCTTCCAGATAAAAGCACCATCAGATGTATAGAAGCACAGATCATTTGACCTGAGTGCTAATGTTTCAGGCTGTAGAATCTGATGGAGCAGCACGATCTCGACCTTTTTCCGCCATTGCTCTTGAACAACGAAGCGAATGTTTGATAGTATGGTTTCAAAACCATTCATATCTTGACGACATTTCTCAACCACTATTCTTGTTTCCGAAACAACGTCCATTAGGGATTGGACTTGTGTCTGGAGCACAGATATATCACTCTGTCTAGCAGGAAGATTTTGTTCAGTAGGCGATTTGGACGAGGTTACCTTGACAACCAACCCAGAATTACGCAGGAAGGTGCTTTTTGCACTGTTAGTGGAGAGGTACTGACGCACTGCAGCAAGAGGTGCATTGTGCCTGTAGTAGCCTCGTCACCTTCAGGTGGTTGTGGCTGTTCAATCATTTGTTCCATAGCTTCCTGAAAGTTTGAACTTGTAGATTAGTGTACCAGAGAAGTTACTAATGAGACAAAAACAAACAAAGTAGGTTAAACGTTTATACATAACTTATTTTGGCGAACTACTGTAATACATTAGCATGTATTGTAGTGCCAACTACATAATAAAATCACTTTCGAACGTATGTCCGTGTATCATGCCTACTGTATTGTCTATTTCCTCACATTCGTTGACATCTAAGGATAAAGAGACATGGTTTAAAGTAGGATGAACATAGTATGACATCATTCATATCATGGGCAAACAGATATAAAACAAACATGCTATTTTATCATTGTGTGCGCACGTGAACATAACAACTAGATTACAGATCAAGACCAAAAGAAGATCCTTCATCTCTTTTAAACCGTGTAAGGTGAAATGATACGTTAAGACAACTGTGAATAAAAGTGAACAGAGTAACTGACATTGGCTGCAAACCAATTAGTTAAATGAACACATCACAGTACCAATCAGTTCAAGGCAGGAGGACTAAGGACTTACAACAGCGGCTTGAACTGGTGTGCTCATGCCTTTCATCTTGCTGGTGTGGCAATCCTTGAAGATCTGCACTGCATTCGGTTCAGGTTCTTTTTGGTCCGCACAGGCTTTCCTCTGTATTTGGAACAAGTCAATATAGATACGATAATATGGCACAAAAAAGAAGAAGGAAGTAGCAGCTATTTACAAGAGCCTCGCAGTGTGCAATATAGCTACGAGATCCTGTTGTCTGTTGGAATTTCACTTTAGAACGGTTGGTTTTGTTCTTCAAACAGTTAGCCTAGAAGAAGATACACTTGTAAGGCACATACATAAATACAAGTTCAATATGTAGTCTGATCAAATACATATAGCCTACCTGATACTTTGGATCAGACCAGTGTTTAACGAGGGCTGTCTAGTCTTCATCTGTAATATATTCCACTAGAGATGTTTGGGCGATTTCATTGTTAGCCTTGCCTTCAAAGTGAGATTTTCTAAGGTGGTACCGATACTGTCGCAGAGCAGACTGAAAAACATGAGTGCATGCTTGTTTAGTTGCATCATCTTTCGGATCCAACTTGAACCTCATCCGTTGAAAAAAGAATGTGAGTCTTCTTAGGAGGAAGCTAGAAAGTATGGGACAGAGCAAGACAATATTACTAATTGCGATGAATAACATTACTTATGGATAAATGGTCAAGGAAGGTGTTAAACTGGGTATTGTCTTTCTCATTCCTGTACTGGATCCACGTTGGGAGGATACGTGCATGACACCTAATGGCAACGGCTGCCTTTGATACTAACTTGGCTGACTCTGTAGCATCACGTGGCCTTTTTAAACCTGCCTCAAAATGGATCTCCGTTCTTCCTCCTTCAGATTTTGTTAATCTGTCAAGCATTATCCCTGATGTCTGTTTCCGCTTGCGCCGTGGTGCTAGTTCAACAACGAATATGGAAAGTGTTAGTGTACATCAAACTGTGAGAGTACATATAAAGGAGCATGCAACTGCAACTTGACTCGATTAGGTACCGTCTAGGTGTTGATGCTCATGAGGTTCATCTGATCTTGCCAAGTCCTGTTGTGTCAGCAGTGCTTCAAAAGTAGTGTTAGGTGTGAAGGCAGCTTGGGAACTGCCAGTTCCGGAGCAAACGAACGAGTAACTGGTTGAGATTCTGGTACAGTTGAAGCGGATGCTGCAGCTGGTGAAGCAGGTGATACTGTGTTTGTAGATTTAGCCGGTGGACTTGGACCTTCTACTGCACTATAAGTACCAGCAGAATCTCGACGGCAGAACCTTTTTTGTTTCACCCGACGAGTAACAACACTCCCTACTATATTATTTTCCTTGCTCTTTTTTGACGTTGCCATGTCAAGCTGTACCCACAACACAAAAGAATAAAATCACTCTTCAGAACTCATTGATGCATGATATAGAAAACAATACTTTGATGTAAGACAACCGTATGAGGATGGAATATGTAAGAAAAACAGGACGGCATGACATATTCACAGCTACGATGTGCAAACTAAGCAGAAGGATTTTCAAGAAAATAGAAGTAATGCAAGCTAGACACCATATGAAAGATGCAACCAATATTACTCTGCCAAGTTAAAAGTGTCTTGTCATAAGTGGCAATTCGAAAAATTAGAAGCAGTACAACGTAGAAATCAATGCAAGATGCAACCACTATCAAACTGCCATGTTAAAAGCGTCCAAAATCATGAGTGACTGATGCGGGATACACAACAGCAATATTTTGATGTAAGAACATGGTATGATAGATAGATGCAGTGTATTCTAGACACAAAAAGCCATGTCATATGCACATGTACAACGTATAAACTCAGCAGGTGCAATTTAATCAAAATAGAAGAAATACAGGCTAGACAACATATGCAACATGAAACCAATTATCACACTGTCAACTTAGACCAATCACCTGCGATGGTGGAGTACGGGAGATGAACTCATCATGTAGACTTGGGACTTCAACTTCATTAGCAGTAGCAGTGGCAAATCTAGAGAGTCTTTGTTTGTGTCGGTGCGGAGGACCACCAACATCCCCTAACTTACTCTTTTCCTTCCTATTTTCTGATATTGCCTTATGAAGTCAAAACCACAAGAAGATGAATAAAATTAGCTTTGCATAACTAGTTGATGCATGATACAGACGAACACTACTTTGATGTAAGGCAAGCGTAGGATAGGAGGATGGAATGTATACAAAAAAGAGAGTGTTTCATATTCACACGTACGATAGGAGGATGGAATATGTATGAAAAACAGTAAGCGGAAGGCATTTCAACAAAATTAGAAGAAATGAAAGCTAGGCACCATATGAACATGCAACCAATATCACTCTATCAGGTAAAAAGTGTCTCGTCGTAAGTGCCATTTCAAGAAAGTACAAGCAGTACAAGCTAGAAGACAATGCAAGATGCAACCTACATCACATTCCCAAGTTAAATGTGTCTTATGGGTAAGTGATCGTTGCAGGTATAAGTTGTAAGCTACGCATATGCAATTCAACATAATCAGAAGCAATACAAACTAGACATCATACAGAAAACGCAACCACTTATAACAATTCCAAGTAAGAGCAAGCACCTGTGATGGTGGAGTAGGGGAGATGTGCTCATCATGTACACGTATGCTCTAGAAACAGGAACACGTGTCATATTCACATGCATCATGTGTAAAGTAAGCAGACACAATTCAAGTTAGAAGCAATACAAGCTAGACATCATACGCAACATGCAACCACATATAATAGTGTCAAGTTAGAGCAAGCACCTGTGATGGTGGAGTAGGGGAGATGTGTTCATCATCTACACAGCTACGTTCACTGTCCAGCCTTGTGTTGTCTTGCGAATCTTGTTGGGAGGATGGCAGAGTAGAATCTGTAGAGACCCCATGTTTGAGTTGCTCCGAAGGACCACCATCATCCACTGCTGGACTAATTTCCTTCAGCTGTAATGATTTTGCATTGTGAAGTCAAACCAATAAGAAAAAGGAATAAAATTCACTCTTCAGAACTCATTCATGCATGATACTGATGAACACTACTCGGATGAAAGGCAAACACATGATGCGAGGATGGAATATGTATGAAAAATAGGATGGTGTGACATATTCACACCTATGATGCGGTAATTAAGCAGAAGGCATTTCAACAAATTAGAAGCACTGAAAGCTAGACACCATATGAAAGATGCAACCAATATCACTCTGCCAAGTTCAAACTATATGGTGTTTCAACAAATTAGAAGCAGTACATGCTAGAAATCATATGCAAGACACAACCAATATCATAGTGGCGACTTAAAGGTGCCTTATCATAAGTGACTGATGCGGGATATGCAAGAATAGTAGTCTGATGTAGAAACAAGAACACATGTCATATTCACAAGCATTATGTGTAAAGTAAGCAGATGCAATTCAACAAAGTTAGAAGCAATACAAGCTAGACATCATACGCAACATGCAACCACATATAATAGTGCCAAGTTAGAGCAAGCACCTATGATGGTGGAGTAGGGGAGATGTGCTCATCATCTACACAACTACGTTGACTATCTAGCCTTGCTTTGTATTGCGAATCTTGTTGGGAGGATGGCGGAGTAGAATATGTAGAGAACCTCCGTTTCAGTTGCTCGGAAGGACCACCATCATCCAATGCCTTGCCAATTTCCTTCAGCTTTATTGATTTTGCATTGTGAGGTCATACCGACAAGAAAAAGGAATATCATTCGCTCTTCAGAACTCATTCATGCATGATACTGATGAACACTACTCTGATGAAAGGCAAAGTCATGATACGAGGATGGAATATAGCCCGACCGAAGTTCCGGCCTGTTAAAGGCCCGTGTATTAGGTCGACGCATTTACGGCCCGTCCGAATTTCGGCCTGTCAAAGATCCGCGTCGTAAATGGGCCACCATTTCGGCCTGCTAAGTCGAGTGGGTTATTTGGCACAATCAGGGCCAATCTCACTTTCGGTCTATTAAAGGCCCATGTTTTTTATGGGCTCGAGATATTTACACCTGTAAATGGCCTATTTTTACTGAGGGCCCAAATTATGTTTAGGCCTGTTAAAGGCCCACTATGGGCACAAGCCTACCAGAAAAATATGAAAGCTTATGCTGATTTAGGCCCATATATTTTTAGTGGGCTACATGCCAATTTCGGCCCGTAATCGTTTTTAGCCCAATTGGAATGTGCCCGACGAATGTTGGCATGTTGGGCTCCTATGAAGCTTTCGGCCGAATACATTACTAAGATAAACCTACACTATACAAAAATAGCGTCGTAATTACTGCAGCCTGAGGCAGCATCATAAATTTTGTATCACAACAAAATAAATTCCAACCATACAACAAAAGGCATGTTGGCATAAAGTTTACAGTCCTTCCAGATAAAAGCACCATCAGATGTATAGAAGCACAGATCATTTGACCTGAGTGCTAATGTTTCAGGCTGTAGAATCTGATGGAGCAGCATGATCTCCACCTTTTTCCGCCATTGCTCTTGAACAACGAAGCGAATGTCTGATAGTCTGGTTTCAAAACCATTCATATCTTGACGACATTTCTCAACCACTATTCTTGTTTCTGAAACAACGTCCATTAGGGATTGGACTTGTGTCTGGAGCACAGATATATCACTCTGTCTAGCAGGAAGATTTTGTTCAGTAGGCGATTTGGACGAGGTTACCTTGACAACCAACCCAGAATTACGCAGGAAGGTGCTTTTTGCACTGTTAGTGGAGAGATACTGACGCACTGCAGCAAGAGGTGCATTGTGCCTGTAGTAGCCTCGTCACCTTCAGGTGGTTGTGGCTGTTCAATCATTTGTTCCATAGCTTCCTGAAAGTTTGAACTTGTAGATTAGTGTACCAGAGAAGTTACTAATGAGACAAAAACAAACAAAGTAGGTTAAACGTTTATACATAACTTATTTTGGTGAACTACTGTAATACATTAGCATGTATTGTAGTGCCAACTACATAATAAAATCACTTTCGGAACGTATGTCCATGTATCATGCCTACTGTATTGTCTATTTCCTCACATTCGTTGAAATCTAAGGATAAAGAGACATGGTTTAAAGTAGGATGAACATAGTATGACATCATTCATATCATGGGCAAACAGATATAAAACAAACAGGCTATTTTATCATTGTGTGCGCACGTGAACATAACAACTAGATTACAGATCAAGACCAAAAGAATATCCTTCATCTCTTTTAAACCATGTAAGGTGAAATGATACGTTAAGACAACTGTGAATAAAAGTGAACAGAGTAACTGACATTGGCTGCAAACCAATTAGTTAAATGAACACATCACAGTACCAATCAGTTCAAGGCAGGAGGACTAAGGACTTACAACAGCGGCTTGAACTGGTGTGCTCATGCCCTTCATCTTGCTGGTGTGGCAATCCTTGAAGATCTGCACTACATTCGGTTCAGGTTCTTTTTGGTCCGCACAGGCTTTCCTCTGTATTTGGAACAAGTCAATATAGATACGATAATATGGCACAAAAAAGAAGAAGGAAGTAGCAGCTATTTACAAGAGCCTCGCAGTGTGCAATATAGCTACGAGATCCTGTTGTCTGTTGGAATTTCACTTTAGAACGGTTGGTTTTGTTCTTCAAACAGTTAGCCTAGAAGAAGATACACTTGTAAGGCACATACATAAATACAAGTTCAATATGTTGTCTGATCAAATACATATAGCCTACCTGATACTTTGGATCAGACCAGTGTTTAACGAGGGCTGTCTAGTCTTCATCTGTAATATATTCCACTAGAGATGTTTGGGCGATTTCATTGTTAGCCTTGCCTTCAAAGTGAGATTTTCTAAGGTGGTACCGATACTGTCGCAGAGCAGACTGAAAAACATGAGTGCATGCTTGTTTAGTTGCATCATCTTTCGGATCCAACTTGAACCTCATCCGTTGAAAAAAGAATGTGAGTCTTCTTAGGAGGAAGCTAGAAAGTATGGGACAGAGCAAGACAATATTACTAATTGTGATGAATAACATTACTTATGGATAAATGGTCAAGGAAGGTGTTAAACTGGGTATTGTCTTTCTCATTCCTTTACTGGATCCACGTTGGGAGGATACGTGCATGACACCTAATGGCAACGGCTGCCTTTGATACTAACTTGGCTGACTCTGTAGCATCACGTGGCCTTTTTAAACCTGCCTCAAAATGGATCTCCATTCTTCCTCCTTTAGATTTTGTTAAACTGTCAAGCATTATCCCTGATGTCTGTTTCCGCTTGCGCCGTGGTGCTAGTTCAATAACGAATATGGAAAGTGTTAGTGTACATCAAACTGTGAGAGTACATATAAAGGAGCATGCAACTGCAACTTGACTCGATTAGGTACCGTCTTGGTGTTGATGCTCATGAGGTTCATCTGATCTTGCCAAGTCCTGTTGTGTCAGCAGTGCTTCAAAAGTAGTGTTAGGTGTCAAGGCAGCTTGGGAACTGCTAGTTCCGGAGCAAACGAACTAGTAACTGGTTGAGATGCTGGTACAGTTGAAGCGGATGCTGCAGCTGGTGGAGCAGGTGATACTGTGTTTGTAGATTTAGCCGGTGGACTTGGACCTTCTACTGCACTATAAGTACCAGCAGAATCTCGACAGCAGAACCTTTTTTGTTTCACCCGACGAGTAACAACACTCCCTACTATATTATTTTCCTTGCTCTTTTTTGATGTTGCCATGTCAAGTTGTACCCACAACACAAAAGAATAAAATCACTCTTCAGAACTCATTGATGCATGATACAGAAAACAATACTTTGATCTAAGACAACTGTATGAGGATGGAATATGTAAGAAAAACAGGACGACATGACATATTCACAGCTACGATGTGCAAACTAAGCAAAAGGATTTTCAAGAAAATAGAAGTAATGCAAGCTAGACACCATATGAAAGATGCAACCAATATTACTCTGCCAAGTTAAAAGTGTCTTGTCATAAGTGGCAATTCAAAAAATTAGAAGCAGTACAACGTAGAAATCAATGCAAGATGCAACCACTATCAAACTGCCATGTTAAAAGCGTCCAAAATCATGAGTGACTGATGCGGGATACACAACAGCAGTATTTTGATGTAAGAACATGGTATGATAGATAGATGCAGTGTATTCTAGACACAAAAAGCCATGTCATATGCACATGTACAACGTATAAACTCAGCAGGTGCAATTTAATCAAAATAGAAGAAATATAGGCTAGACAACATATGCAACATGAAACCAATTATCACACTGTCAACTTAGACCAATCACCTGCGATGGTGGAGTACGGGAGATGAACTCATCATGTAGACTTGGGACTTCAACTTCATTAGCAGTAGAAGTGGCAAATCTAGAGAGTCTTTGTTTGTGTCGGTGCGGAGGACCACCAACATCCCCTAACTTACTCTTTTCCTTCCTATTTTCTGATATTGCCTTATGAAGTCAAAACCACAAGAAGATGAATAAAATTAGCTCTGCATAACTAGTTGATGCATGATACAGACGAACACTACTTTGATGTAAGGCAAGCGCAGGATAGGAGGATGGAATGTATACAAAAAAAGACAGTGTTTCATATTCACACGTACGATAGGAGGGTGGAATATGTATGAAAAAACAGTAAGCGGAAGGCATTTCAACAAAATTAGAAGAAATGAAAGCTAGGCACCATATGAACATGCAACCAATATCACTCTATCAGGTAAAAAGTGTCTCGTCATAAGTGCCATTTCAAGAAAGTACAAGCAGTACAAGCTAGAAGACAATGCAAGATGCAACCTACATCACATTCCCAAGTTAAATGTGTCTTATGGGTAAGTGATCGTTGCAGGTATAAGTTGTAAGCTACGCAGATGCAATTCAACATAATCAGAAGCAATACAAACTAGACATCATACAGAAAACGCAACCACTTATAACAGTTCCAAGTAAGAGCAAGTACCTGTGATGGTGGAGTAGGGGAGATGTGCTCATCATGTACACGTATGCTCTAGAAACAGGAACACGTGTCATATTCACATGCATCATGTGTAAAGTAAGCAGACGCAATTCAAGTTAGAAGCAATACAAGCTAGACATCATACGCAACATGCAACCACATATAATAGTGTCAAGTTAGAGCAAGCACCTGTGATGGTGGAGTAGGGGAGATGTGTTCATCATCTACACAGCTACGTTCACTGTCCAGCCTTGTGTTGTCTTGCGAATCTTGTTGGGAGGATGGCAGAGTAGAATCTGTAGAGACCCCATGTTTGAGTTGCTCCGAAGGACCACCATCATCCACTGCCGGACTAATTTCCTTCAGCTGTAATGATTTTGCATTGTGAAGTCAAACCAATAAGAAAAAGGAATAAAATTCACTCTTCAGAACTCATTCATGCATGATACTGATGAACACTACTCGGATGAAAGGCAAACACATGATCGGAGGATGGAATATGTATGAAAAATAGGATGGTGTGACATATTCACACCTATGATGCGGTAATTAACCAGAAGGCATTTCAACAAATTAGAAGCACTGCAAGCTACACACCATATGAAAGATGCAACCAATATCACTCTGCCAAGTTCAAACTATATGGTGTTTCAACAAATTAGAAGCAGTACATGCTAGAAATCATATGCAAGACACAACCAATATCATAGTGGCGACTTAAAGGTGCCTTATCATAAGTGACTGATGTGGGATATGCAAGAATAGTAGTCTGATGTAGAAACAGGAACACATGTCATATTCACAAGCATTATGTGTAAAGTAAGCAGATGCAATTCAACAAAGTTAGAAGCAATACAAGCTAGACATCATACGCAACATGCAACCACATATAATAGTGCCAAGTTAGAGCAAGCACCTGTGATGGTGGAGTAGGGGAGATGTGCTCATCATCTACACAACTACGTTGACTATCTAGCCTTGCGTTGTATTGCGAATCTTGTTGGGAGGATGGCGGAGTAGAATATGTACGAGGATGGAATATAGTATGGTGCAATACAAGCTAGACACCATATGCAACATGCAACCAGATATCACACTGCCAAGTTAGAGCAAGCACCTTGGATGGTGGAGTAGGGGAGCGGAGACTTGGACCTTGTAATGCACTATCAGTACAAGGAGAATTGGTACAGATGCTCCGTTTACGTTGCTGCAGAGGACCACCATCATCGCCTTTCTTACTCTTTTCCTTCCTCTTTCTTGACTTTGCCTTGTCAAGTCAAACCCACAAGAAAAAGGAATAAAATTTGCTCTTCAGAACTCATTGATGCATGATACTGACGAACACTACATTCATGTAAGGCGGCCGCATGATAGGAGGATGGAATATGTATGAAAAACAGGACGGCGTGACATATTGACATGTATGATGTATAAAGTGTAAACTAAGCACAAGGTTCTTAAACTTGTTAGAATCGATGCAAGCTAGAAACCATATGAAAGATGAAACCAATATCACTCTGCCAAATTAAAAGGGTGCCCTAACAAATGTATTTGACCAAATTAGAAGCAATAGATGGCAATATGCTAGAAATAATATGCAATATGCAGCGAATAAAGGTGACTCATCGTAAGTGATTGATGCAGGATACAGAAGAGAGGTAGTTTCATGTAAGAACAAGGTTAACACATAGATGTAGTGTGTACCAAAAATAGGAAGGCATGTCATATTCACAGGTATAGTGTGTAAACTAAGCAGATGCAATTTACCCTAGTTAGAAGCATTACAAGATAGACACCGTATGCAACATGCAACCACATATCACACTGCGAAGTTAGAGCAAGCACCTGTGATGGTGGTGTAGGGGAAGTGTGGTCTTCAGGTACAGAGCTACGTTCAATATCTTCATTTAGGCTTGTTGTTTCTGGAGAATCATGTGGAGAGGATGAAATTCATTCTTTATAAGAGTTTTGCGGCTCATATTAACCCACGCGCGTGACTGTCTCATCATAAGCGATAGACGCAGGATACACAAGAACGGTAGTTTGATGTAAGAACATGGTGTGATAGGCAGATGTAGTATGTACCAAAAATAGGAAGGCGTGTCATATTCACATGTATAATGTGTAAGCTAAGGAGATGCAATTTAACAAATTAGGAGCATTGATGAGGGATACGCAAGAAAAGTAGTTTGATGTAAGAACATGGTTAATAGAAAGACGTAGTATGTACCAAAAATAGGAAGGCATGTCATATGCACAGGTATAATGTGTTAACTAAGCAGATGCAATTTACCCTAATTAGAAGCATTACAAGGTAGACACCATATGCAACATGCAACCACATATCACACTGCCAAGTAAGAACAATCACCTGCGATGGCGGTGTGGGGGAATTGCGATGATCAACTAGAGAGCTACGTTGACTATCTTCGTTTAGCCTTGCTGTTTCTTGAGAATCATGTCGGCAGGATGACACTGCACTCTTTAAACGAGTAGGGTGTCTCACAGTAACCCACTCGGGTGACTGTCTCATCATAAGTGATTGACGAGGGATACAAAAGAGCATTAGTTTGATGTACGAACATGGTTAATAGACATATGTAGTATGTATCAAAAACAGGAAGGCATGTCATTATCAAAGGTATAATGTGTAAAGTAAGCAGATGCAATTTAACCAAATTGGAAGCAATACAAGCTAGACACCATATGCAACATGCAACCACATTTGACAATGCGAAGTTAAAGCAAGCACCTGGGATGGTTGTGTGTGGAAATTGAGATCATCAACTGCAGAGCTACGTTTACTGTCTCCAACTGCTGACACTGCACCCATTAGAGCGTTGAAATGCTTAGTGCTTATCTTCGAATTACACTAGAGTGACTTCTGTCTTTTCTTTTCTGCATTCATCAACACTGCGTCAGAGTCTGAAATACCCATGCATAAAAAACAATAGTGTGAGTATGGGTGAAGTGTGTGCACAATTAGTACAGTGTAAAGGTAGCAGATAGCAGGTCGATGAGAAATAAATGACGGGAGACATATGATAGCTCTACAACATGCATGGCACACTAAATTACTACAGGATTCTATGAAAATAACAGTCGACTGAAAGCAAATAGGTCAGTCCATTTTTTCTGCACCGTCCGATGTACAAAGAACGGGCAAATTGCCTTCATATACCTCCAGCCAGTCAGTGTTGACGATCTTCCTCGAAACGCCAGCGACCATCGGCCCAGTATTCCTCCCTGCATGCGCCCTCCCCTCAACCTCACCGCACCGCCGTGATTTGCACCCCCGGCCATCCATTCAAGCCCCGCCGACCTCCTGATCGGGCGCAAGCAGCTCCTGCGCCCACACCCCTATGATAGACACCGATGCGCCGCCTCCCCGAGGAACAGGCGGACTAGGTGCTCCGCGCTCCTAAGCGGGTGCTGCTTCTTTTAATTGCGGTTCGACTGACCCTGAATTGAAATCCAGGCGGGCTACTGACCTCTAGCAAATGTGTAATAGTAAAAGGGAGGAAACCTTGTGCATTTAGTACCACGAAGAAGATGCAGTAAGAAGCGCTCAACTAGTTACTTTCGTGGGATGAATACGGTGTGAGCGGAGATGTAAGATTTGCACGAATAAGGGAAGAGGAGTACCTCTTTCTGCTAGCAGTGCTGTGTCCTCCTTCTGTTTTCCCGACAATCTTCTTGTTGTTCGCCGGAAACCAGAAGTTGTGGAGGACGGTGTAGCCTTGGACGAACCCATGGCCAAGTTGTTGAGCGTGGTGCGGTGGCCGTCTGTCGGCGGTGGGGAAGCAGATCCGAGGCGGCGAACAACGACGTAGCGGGAACAGCTCCGGTGCGGTGGACAGTGGAGCTGCAGCAGTGAGGCGCAGGACGGCGTGGTCGGAGTGGTTCTGGTACGGCGCACGTTGGCGTCGGCATCGTGGAGGCAGCTCTGCCTCGGCTTCATCTGCTAAGTCCTTGAGGGCGTTGCGGTTACGGTTGCGTTGGACGACGACATCGGGGTACCGGCTCCAGCGTGATGGAGGAGGGCGGCGGTGGATTGGCCGCTATGGGGTGGAGGACGGAGGAAGCTGGGGTTTCGCGGCTAGTGGAGAGGACATTTTCGCGCCCATGGAGTATGAATTGGGAAACAGAGGGAGGCAGGGAACTAAGGGGGGACAATGTTTCGGTTTGAGACGCGCTTGTTTGAAATTTGGGGAAAGTTACAAACTTTGCCCCCATCTAAAATTTCGGACATATTGCGGGTTGGGGGTAGGACAGTCATGACAGGTGTCCCAAATGTGGGCGGGATAGATTTCGGCTGAGCGCATGGGTAGGCGCCCACGACGTATGAATGCTTCTCGGAGGCGGTTAAGACTGGCGTCTTGGTGAAGTTACAAACCTACCCCCGTTTAGACCTTTGGACATCGGGCCGATAGGCTACATGGGCCAGAGTCAGGACAGTCATTTCCTACCACCAAAACATTAGTCTCGCATGGTTTCGGGTGACCAGAGGCCTATTTGGCGCTTCGTTCAATATTTGGGAGCAGAAGCATTAATGTTTTCGGTTCTCTTGAATTGAACTTTCAGGATTTGTCAAACTTCACAAATCTTTACTCTTGAAAATCCTAAAGTTACGATTATTTTGGAATGGAGGGGGTACATTTGAATATACATTGTACACGAGTATATAATAAAAAATATGCAACTTACCTCCGTTCATGCATGGTTCCAGATATAATCTCCTTGGTTGCAAAAAAAGTTAGATATGCGTATGAATATATATAGCATGTTCAAACTCACAACAAAGATTGATGCCCCCTTTTACATCTTATTTACAAATGCCATTATCTCGGGTTCAAATAGATGAATGCACTTCCTATGAATTCGAATATTTGAAACCCCCTTTATGTTGAATTGGACATGTATTCTATTTCGTAGCTAGCAATTTGGAATGTATCCATGCAAGTGACAAATGTATAAAGTGCTTCACACTAACAACATGGAGTGCACTAATTAATGTTTATATATGAATTGCAAAAGCATCCATTGCCTGTATTTCAAACCGCTCTCACTCTATGGATCGATAATATGAAATAAACACATGCACATGCTAGAATTCAATAGAGTATGGGTGTCTGATAGACCGATTTTCGTCCATACGCAATTTGCAAAATTCATGATCTCATCCAAAAATAATAATGCCATTTATATTTTAATTTAATGCGTAGAACTGCCTTTTACACGTAGATGCACTATGCCTCGCCCCGTTCTCACAAATGCGTTATATATCTCTCTATCTAACACATAAGTGCACACACTTTATATGCATCGACATTTCTCTTTCACACATGCTCACAATCTCTCTCAGGGTGTCGGGGTGTCTCACGCACATGCTCTCTCTGTTTCTCTCTCTCTCTCTCTCTTTCTGACTACTATGTACCACTCTTTTCACTAATCTCAGTTGCAAAACACTATTTCTCTCACATGCATATATACACATGCACGGTCTCTACTAGCCCTCTATACGCACATATATGTGCCTACGTGTCTCCCGCACGCACATTATCTTTAGGCCTCTCTCGCACACATTGCCCCCCCGACACACCTCTCTCTTAGTAGTTGGCAGATATGATTTCATCATATCATTCGGTAGGATATCCCTTGCTGTTAGGCTGGATGGTAATACGAGGCAAAGTTTTACCCTAGTTCGGATCGGACCCTTGCAGTTGAAGAAAGATCCTACTCCTGGTACTGTATATTAGTGATAGGGGTGTGTACAAAGTACACGTGAATACCAGGCACTGTGCGTGTGTGTATACTATCGACGAACTAGCCCCCAAGCTTGTATAACATACTAAGGGCCTAGGGTTACAGATCATATACAGTCGGCTTATCACCAGTGGGGATAGAGTCCTCCGCGACTCAGGTAGCTTCGTGTTGTACGCCGAGTCCTCCACATGGGTCTTCGTATAACACGTCTTGGTCCAACCTATATGTGGCGCAGGATGGAACCGACCCATGAGTCTTCATGTTGACCCACCACAACTAGAAATGATGTGCCCACCACACCACACACGCAATCGGACACTAAGAAAATAAGCATATACAATAGTACAATGGTATCTAGCTCATGATACGTCTCCATATTTTGTTGATGACACTGACGGACTTTGCATTTGATGCGTGCTCCGTATTTTGTTGACGACACTTACGGTCATTGTATTTGAAGCGAAAGCACGATATGGTCACTGGACTTCAGAATAAGCTCATCACGGTCACCACATACATTTTGTCGTGCTAACCAACATGTGGTTGGATGGTTAGAGGACAGTGGTTTCTCGAGCCCACCAAGGTTAAAGTCCCGGTGCTCGCATTTATCTTGTGTTAATTTCAGTATTTTCCGGCGATGTGCGTTCAGTGGGAGGAGACGTTCCACTCGACTACAAGGCACCGATGGTGACTTCATAAAATCTCAAGATCATATATGCTGGCCCACTCTCTTGAAGGTGCTCATAGGGGTAGGGTTCGCGTGTGTGCGCTTATAGCGGTGAGTGCATGCGCGTACATATGAGCCCTTGCGTCTGTACCGTGTTAAAGAAATACATATCATGATTATACGGTCACTGGCTCACCCATACAACTCCGTATTTTGTTGATGACATAATCAATTGACCAGTCAAACATTCCACGCGGCGCAACTAGTGTTGCACCATTGGGACGCGTAACCGTGGGGCCCACCTGTCAGCCCGTATATGAAAGAAAGAAATGGTAGTTTGAGAATGTACTATGTTAATAAAATAGGAGTACTTTTTAGGGTGATCATACGGTCACTGGCTCACCATACAGCTCCGTAATTTGTTGATAACACGATCAATTGACCAGTCAAACGGTCCACATTCAGCAGTACACATTACCATAGGGCCCACCCGTCAGCGCGTATATGAAGGACAGAAATGGTAATAAATTAGTGGTCGGTGGGTATTCGAAGTCGTGAGACCTCTGGTTGGCAGTCACCGGCGGTTGGTGGGGCGTTCATTGGGCGGTGGGGTGGGGATCCCTGGAGAAAAAGCTCGGAGGGATGGCCGGTGCGGCGACAGACCGGCGGTGGGGAGTGGTTTCGAGGAGGGCGGGCCAGCCGTGGGCGGCGGGGGCTGGTGGTTCGGCCAGTGGTGGCTGGCGGCTTACAGGGGTGGAGTGTGATGATAAATTGGAGGCCCTTGATTTTGTATCCAACGGCTGGAAAATCTAATCACCAGAGATGAAAAAGTCAGTCGACTGACGTGTAGCCTTATCCCGCACATACACATGCACGCACGCAAGACACGCACGCATGTAGGCATGCAACACTGACACGTACACATGCACGCATGCTGGCATGCAACACTGACATGTACACATGCACTCACGAACACATGCACGTACGCACCCATGCATGCAACACTGAAATGTACCCTTTCACGCACGCAACACTCGCACGCCTACATGCACACAGCACACGACGCAAGACACACGCTCAACCTATACGTGCATGCACCCTTTGTTAAGGACATGGATTGTTACGGGTATTAATCAATCTTATCTGTGATAAGCAGAACATTGATGTTTGCAGCAGTCTTTATGAATCACAATGTATCGAACGGGCTATCAACATAGTAGGCTTATCTACATGAAAAAGATGATGTCAGACTCAATGAACAATCATCGGTTTATGAAATGCCCGCTTCTGACCGCCCTGGCCCACCAAAGGTTCCTTTGCTGTGCACTGCCTGCGTTGGGTCACTGACATGCAGGCCATGCACCCAAAGATCCCACACGTCAGTGGAAGAATGGTGTGGCGTCCTAGGTCAGAGTCGAGGGCACCACTCGTGGCACGCTCGGGTGAACACGCCTCCGTGCTGCATTCAAATGCCTCCATGAAACCCGCCCGTGTGGAAGCCGAGAAACCCACTCTGGACACACGTCCGTTCATGACCGGGCCAGTGTTAAACGCAACGCCGGCCGAGCTCCTCCTGTCCGCCGTCTATTTAATCTCCTATTTAAACGAGGCCAAACGACGGCCAAGAATCGCACACCTCCGCCGCTCCACTATCTCCTCCACCATTTTGTCCACTCTTACAATGGCTTATGAAGAGTAGTTATTCCGCATCCAAGCTGGCTGGGTAGCCCGCCGAATACGAGCTATGCAGCTCGCTGATCCACCTCCCTCCCATCGCCTAACGGAGCCATATCCGCTCCAAGCCGGCGCGCGGTTCAGCAACTCGCCGCTCCAGGCCAACTCGACGAGGAGCGGCGCACGGGCGTCGTTGCTGCCGTCCACGCCGCCGCCTCGTACCGCGTCTCCCGTTTTTGTGGCCGAGACTCCCATGCCGGCGGCCACGCCATGCAAGCAGCGACAGAAGCCGGGTGTGCAAAGAGCGACGAGTCGGTGGCCAGCACCTCCGCGTCCGCCGCCATCATCGAGGAGAAGTAGATGTCACATCCCTAGCTTCTGGTGCTGCCTAGTGTTTGCATCATGTTTAAGTTTTGAAACTTGAACTGAGGAAATTGGAAGCCTCAAAACCCTAAATAAAAGAAGGGCAAAAACCCTAAAATCTCATTGATTGTTCCAAAATGCTCTTCTTAGATGTTTAATATTTTTGGCAAGGGTTTTGATCCAAACCAAAAATAATGAACATTTTAAAAGGATTTATTTTTGGGATTTTGAATTTAAATCATTAGCTATTTGAATTTGAATTATATTCATATAATTAGAATATAATTTCAAATACCCCTAAAATATTTTATGAGCTTTTGGAAAAGTCCATCTAGCAAAATAAAAATATTCAGAGGAGTTTTTGGCATTGTTTGAATTATTTTAAATTCAAAACAGTGACAAAACAAATTTAAAAAAATTAAACAAATAGAAAATAAAACAGAGCAGAGAGCACTTACCTGGCGCCAGCAACCGGCCCAGCTCCTGTGCTGGCAGCCCACCGGTGCGGCCCAGCCCACCAGGTGTCCCCCCCTATCGTCTTCCCCGCGCCAGTAGGCAGCGCGCGTGGCCGACGGGCACCGACGCTGCCTCGGCCACCTCCTGCTTCCCCGGCCACCTCCTGCTTCCACCGCGACGCCACGGCCTTTCTAGCATCGCCACGCAGCCCCTGGCTCCCTCTCTCACTCTCCTCGCTCCTCCCCCCTCCTCTGTTTTTCGCACGCAGCCACCGAGTGGAGCTCGTCGCCGCCGTCCACTGCCACCACGCCCACCGGGCCTCCCTCGCTTCCCCGACTAGCCCACAAGCTCCGCCACTCCGTCCTCGACCCACCTCACCGAGCCACGCCCCTCCAGAAGCCCCCGAAGCGCCGCCCTGACGTTTTTCCCCTCCACGGACCCGCCGGTCGCCGTCGCCCGATTCGTCGGCTTCGGACCGTCCCCGGCCTCGTCTCCGCCTTGAATGGATCCGCTGTGAGCCTCCGCTGCTTCTCCTGTGCTCGCCCCCTCCGTTCTCGCCCCCTAGCCCCATCTCCCACCGCGGCCGAGAGCTTCTCGCCGCCGGCCATGGCGTGGCCGTGGCCACAGCCACCGCAGCTCGTTCTCGAGCCCACCGTCGTGCTCACCACAGTCCCAGGAGCACATAGCACTCACCAACGCCTCCCCTGTCGCCCTGCATCACCTAACCCGTCGTTGCCGTAGCTCCGGCCGCCGCCTAAGTGGTCGCCGCCGTCGACCCCGGCCTCCCTGTGCCCAGCTGTGTGCGCCCCTAGATGCGCGGGAGCACGGGCTCCCTCTCGGTGCCCTCAGCGCGACCAGCCGCGGGCTGTAGCACCGTCCCGAGCAACTCCAGCGAGGTCTCGCCGTCGCCGTGGTCGCCGGCGTCACTTGCTGACGTGGGTGGCTTAATTAGCCACTAAATACCGCACCGTGTCACTGACACCTAGGCCCCACGCCCTAATTAACCCCAGTTTAATATCTGTTTAGGATTAACTAAACCAGAGCGGCCCCACGCGTCAGTTTTGACCAAGCTGACGTGGCCGTTGACCGGGCCCACACGTCAGCGACACTAACCAGCTCCAGTCATTGACCAGTGGACCCCACTGGTCAGGTTTGACCCGGACCAGCCCCTGTTGACCTGCTGACGTCATGCCAACGTTATGCTGACGCAGTAATGTTTTCTGGATTTATTTTTATTCAGAAAATTGTATAAACCTCTAAAATTCATAGAAATTCAACCGTAACTCCAATGGAAATAAGTTATATATGAAAAATTATCAGAAAAATTCAAGGAATCCATCTGTACCATTTTCATGCATGTTTGAACAATGTTTGTCCTCTGTTTTGGACAAAACAAATAAAGGGCATTTAAATAATCATATATGGAGTTGGAATTTGAATCATGTATTCAAACCAACTTCATTTAAATCATAGCTAGGTGCATTAGCCCAAAACACATTCATATTGCCATGTCATAGCATGCATCATATTGTGCATTGCATTTATCGTGTTTCTTCTGTGTTTGCCGGTGTTGTTCCCCCTCGGTAGACGTTGTTCCGACGTTGTGATCGTTGACACTGATGAAGACTCAATGCTATCTTCAGAAGTGCCAGGCAAGCAAAACCCCCTTGTTCATTCTGATACGAACCCACTCTCTCGCTCTTGCTCTCTTTTACTGCATTAGGACAACAACGATTCATCTGTTACTTGCTGCGGTAGCTGAACCCCTTTATCCTCTGCATGACCTATCATTGCCATAGTAAATAGATGAAACCCACTAGTATGAGTAGGAGTTGTTGAGCCCTATTGTGCCTACTCATTCATGTTTGTTTGTCATGCCTGCTACTGCTTAGAATTGAGTCAGGTCTGATTCATCGGGGATGAATCAGAGGTGTGTGAACATGTCCTACTGGGTATGAGCTAAGTGTGTGAACACGATTTGGTAAAGGTAGCGGTGAGAGGCCATGTAGGAGTACATGGTGGGTTGTCTCATTGAAGCCGTCCTCAGGAACTGAGCTCTGTGTTTGTGATCCATGATTCAGCTACTACCATACATTGGGCCCTGAAATATGACCCTGCTCGACTTCTTATTCACCCTTGTCCTCTGTCCAGGAGTTGCAAGTAGTTTCTGGTGTTTGTAGTATGCTGGAGGCCGTGGGCAGCGCTGATTGGAGGGGTGGGCTGTGATGCGGTAGGCACGTGGCACGGTGTACCGGGCGCCCGTTTGGTGTCTCGGGAACCCTGTTCACATCGTTTGGGGCTGTGAGCGAAACTCCGGCTGGATCTCCTCATGGATGGAACCCGAATAGGCGATAAACCTGGACTAGATAAACCTGGACTAGATACCTGGACTAGATACTTGAGTGTTCACATCGTTTGGTCGCTTGAAGTCTGCCGAGCACATGTCGTGTGCAGACGCTAAGTGGTGGAAACATGTATGAAGAAGTACACCCCTGCAGGGTTAACATCATCTATTCGAATAGCCGTGTCCGCGGTAAAGGACTTCTGGGTTGCTTATATCAGTTCATAGACAAGTGACAGTGGATACCCTAAAATATGCAAGATAAGCGTGAGTGCTATGGATGGCGTTCTCGTAGGGAGACGGGAGCGGATCCACAGTGGTGTATTGATATGGTGAATATGTGGACTTGTGTGCGCCACCTCAAAGAGTTACTTGCAGTCGTAGTTCAGGATAGCCACCGAGTCAAAGCTGGCTTGCTGCAGTTAAACCCCACCACCCCCTTGTTGATAATGATGCATATGTAGATAGATCTGATGTAAGTCTTGCTGGGTACATTTGTACTCACATTGCTTAATTTATGTTTTTGCAGAGAGACTTCAGTCTCGCTGGTAGTACCTCGTGGACTTCGACGTTTAGCTTGTTACCTCAGCTACGATCTTGTGCCCTCGGCAGGATCTGGTAGATAGTCAGGCTTCTCAGCCTTTTCCATTTCTAGATGCCTGTACTCAGACATATTAGCTTCCGCTTGTGTTTTGATTTGTATGCTCTGAATGTTGGGTCATGAGACCCATGTTTGTAATATCTCGCTCCTCGGAGCCTATTGAATAAATACTTGAGTTGTAGAGTCATGTTGTGATGCCATGTTGTATTGCACATATCGAGCATATTGTGTGTATGTTATTGAAATGCTTGGTATGTGTGGGATCTGACTATCTAGTTGTTTATCCTTAGTAGCCTCTCTTACCGGGAAATGTCTCCTGGTGTTTCCACTGAGCCATGGTAGCTTGCTACTGCTCCGGAACACTTAGGCTGGCCGGCATGTGTCCTTCTTCGTTCCTGTGTCTGTCCCTTCGGGGAAATGTCACGCGATGAATACCGGAGTCCTGTTAGCCCGCTACAGCCCGGTTCACCGGAGTCCTGCTAGCCCAGTGCTACAGCCTGGATTCACTCGCTGATGACCGACACGTTCGATGCTGGGTCATGGATGCCTGTCCCTTTAAGTTTGTGCCACTTTGGGTTTACGACTAGCCATGTCAGCCCGGGCTCCTTATCATATGGATGCTAGCGACATTATCATATACGTGTGCCAAAAGGCGCAAACGGTCCCGGGCAAAGGTAAGACGACACCCGTGGGAATACCGTGCATGAGGCCGCAAAGTGATATGAGGTGTTACATGCTAGATCAATGTGGCATTGAGTCGGGGTCCTGACAGCGTTGGTATCAGAGCTTGACTGCTTGTAGGATTACCAAGCCAAACTGGTCGAAGTCGAGTCTAGAAATGCTTTAGCTATATGTAGGGGAATTGATTGTGGGATGGAACGTAAGGCTCTTTCTTACTCCTTATACCTCATGGCCTTCTGATCTGAGTCATCATCTTCTCTTCTACGGGGATTAAGAATTAGGCTATCTCTTCTTTTGTAACGCCCTCGATGCGGCTATAGCTCCCACGTGTCGAGGCACGACTTAGAGGCATAACCGCATTGAAAGCAATGTCGCAAGTCAGGCAATCATTACAACATCCCATGTAATATATAATAAAAGGGGGAGATAGCATAGTTGGCTTACACTCGCCACGTCACATCAGAGTACATAAATAACATCCATCAAACAAACACTCATGGCCCGACTACGGCGCCAAAATAGAAAAGACCCCCGACATGCGACAAGGTCCTGAATCGATAACCCCAACTAGGCACCACTACTGATCATCGGGAAAGGAAACATAGTATCGCTGAGAGTCCTCGTCGAACTCCCACTTGAGCTCGTAATCGTCAACTGGAGCAGAAACACCTGGACCTGCATCTGGAGTTGTAATATCTGTGAGCCACAGGGACTCAGCAATCTCACACCCACGTGATCAAAACTATTTAAGCTCATGGGAATGGATAAGGCAAATATATGTGGAGCTGCAGCAAGCGACTAGCATATGTGGTGGCTAACTTATACGCAAAGAGAGCGAGAAGAGAAGGCGAAGCACGAGCGAGAAGATAAAGGAACATCCTGCGCAAGCATAACTCCAACACCGTGTCCACTTCCCGGACTCCGCCGAGAAGGGGCCATCACGGTAACACACACGGTTGATTCATTTTAATTAAGTTTAGTTCAAGTCATCTACAACCGGACATTAACAAATTCCCATCCGCCCATAACCGCGGGCACGGCTTTCGAAAGATCAATCCCTGCAGGGGGGTCCCAACTTAGCCCATAACAAGCTCTCACGGTCAACGAAGGAATAGACCTCCACCCAAGACACACCGATCAGACTCGGTATCTCGGTACAACAAGATGATTCGACAGGTTAAAACAAGTCCAGCAACACCGCCCGAATGTGCCGACAAATCCCGATAGGAGCTGCACATATCTCTTTCTCAGGGCATGCTCGGATAGGTCAAGCTACGAGTAAAACCAAACCTCAAGTTTCCCCGAGGTGGCCCCGCAGGCTGCCTGGTTCGGACCAACACTCAGAGGAGCACTGGCCCGGGGGGGGGGGGTTAAAATAAGATGACCCTCGGGCTCCGGAAACCCAAGGGAAAAGAGGCTAGGTGGCAAATGGTAAAACCAATGTTGGGCATTGCTGGAAAAGCTTTAATCAAGGCGAACTATCAAGGGGTTCCCATTATAGCCCAACCGCGTAAGGGACGCACAATCCGGGAACATAACACCGATATGACGGAAACTAGGGCGGCAAGAGTGGAACAAAACACTAGGCGAGAGGCCGAGCCTTCCACCCTTTACCAAGTATATAGATGCATTAAGATAACATAGCAATATAATGATATCCCAACAAGTAAATGAATGTTCCAACAAGGAACTGCTCCAATCTTCACCTGCAACTAACAACGCTATAAGAAGGGCTGAGCAAAGCGGTAACATAGCCAATCAACGGTTTGCTAGGACAATGGTGGGTTAGAGGTTCAATCATGCAATTGGGAGGCTGACAAGCAAATGGTAGGCATCGTAGCAGTGGCAAAGCAAAAGAGCGAGCAAACTAGCATAGCAAAGATAGTAGTGATTTCGAGGGTATGATCATCTTGCCTGCACAGTTGTCAGAGTTGACTGGATCCTCACAAGCAAACTCAACGGGCTCCTCGGTAGCGAACTCGTCTCCCGGCTCTACCCAACAAGACAAACAAGCAACAAGGATACAATCAACCACGGGCAAGACCAAGCAATATGATGAAATGACGATATGCTATGCGGGATGCGATGCAGGATGCAAAATGCAAGATATGACAGGAAATGCGTGAACCTGGCATCAACTTGGAAAACCAAGTGTGCCACTGGATAGAGGGGATGAAATCGCTTGAAAACGATATAAAGATCATTGGAATCGGAGTTACGGTTTGGAATTGGCGAGCGTTTTAAGATGTGACACCGGTCTGCGATTTACAGCAAGTAGGCATCTAAATGCAACGAAATGAACATGCTACAGCCACCAAACATGAAAACAAAATACATGGCAGTGATGTACACAAGATGGTTGACAAAACACTAGCACTGAGCCATAGGCAAATTCATCCATTAAGAGGTTCAAACAAGCATGGCTAAAACGCAAATGCAAAACAGATTTCAGACTTAGTGAAATTAACACTAGTCTGAAATTTCAGATCACGATGCTCTCTTCGGAGCAGCAAAACAACATGACAGAAAACCTGAACATGACAAGCAAGAACATGGCATGGAGCTACTCAACAAGCTTAATAAAACACCCAAAGTGACCTGGGGCCAAAAGGGTTCACAAAATACTCTACCGAGCTCACGAACATCGCTCGAACACAATCAGTTTTCAGACTTAATGAAAACTGAGACATGCTGAAATTTAACTCATGAAGGCATGTAAACGAGCTCGATGCACTCACTACGGTGCAAGTCATGGCAAGGAAAGCATATAACCAGCAAGAAGGCACAAAGTAGTAGCTACACATGGCAAGAACGAAGGCATAGCATGCATGGAACACTAACGGTAGCATCGGCGAAATCGCAAACAAGTTGACGATCTGCCCAGATTAACAACGAAGCAAAAGTTGAGCTCGATTGAGTCAACCTAGAGCACTCCACAAATGCCAACAAAGACATGGATGGATAGACCATGACATAAATATCAAAACTCCCTTACTGATAATCCTCAAAAGAGGCACGGATCACTCGGAAACAAGCTGGACATATAGCAACATGAACTAAAATATCCCAGACTTAGTGAAAATCACTAAGTCCCTGAAATCTGCAATCTCAGGTACCTCTCTTCGCAAACTTGCACAAGACAACACACACATCCTAAAAATGCATGGGTGGCACCTCTGGAAAGAAGACAAAATTCTTCACAATACATCCCAAAGGGGCACAGGCATATCATGCACGGATTAAACATAGCAAAAATGACAAAAGTGCATGATGAACTAACGGTTCTGCAATTTAACTCACGAAGGCTCCTTCTAACAGCATTTTGGGTATCAAGATGACCTCAAATGCAAATGATGCAATGGAATGAAATGATGTACATGTCGAGGCGAAGATTTTGATGTATCATACGCCTAAAACGGATCTACGGTTGCAAAGTTACGGGACCTCGAACAGAGCAACATGGATCAAAATTTTCAGGACTTAGCAAAAAAAAACGGGGTTAGGGTTTACTGTTCACGCGACCGGATCCAGATCGGGATCGCGGCGCGGAAGCCGAGGCGGCGGCGGCGGCGGAGCTCGAGCTCGCCGGAGGAGCTCGTCGCCGGAGCCGGTGGAGGAGGGGAGTCCGGCGAGGCGGCGGGGAGAGGCCGGGGCGACGCCGGAGGAGGCGGCGGCGACC
>NC_057809.1:180498716-180508008 GCF_018294505.1 Triticum aestivum
GAAAACGGAGGGGTGTATAAATAGGCATAGAGGGAGCTAGGAGAGTCCAAATGAGGTGCGGTTTTCGCCCACACGATCGTGATCGAACGCTCTAGGACATGGAGCAGAGTTTGGTGGGTTTTGGGCCAAATTTGGGGGGTGTTGGGCTGCAACACACACGAGGCCTTTTCGGTCCCTCGGTTAACCGTTGGAGTATCAAACGAAGTCCAAACGACCCGAAACTTGACAGGCGGTCTACCGGTAGTAAACCAAGGCCGCTTGGCAAGACTCGGTCCAATCCGGAAATGTTTAAACCCCACACAAGAAAGAAAGGTAGAAATGACCACCGGAGGAGAACGAAACGCCGGAATGCAAAACGGACAACGGGGAAAATGCCTGAATGCATGAGATGAACATGTATGCAAATGCAATGCACGTGACGACATGACAAGAGATGCATGAAAACGAAAACAACACACGGAGACAAAGACCCAACCCGAGAAATAAATATAACTTAGCGTCGGGGACGGCAAGAGTTGGATACAAATATGGGAAGTATAACTGGGGCGTTACAACACTCCACCACTACGAAAAGATCTCGTCCCGAGATCTAGGACTGAAAGAACTCCGGGTACTCAGAACGGAGGTGATCCTCGTGTTCCCAGGTAGCTTCACGGTCGGAATGGTGAAACCACTTAACTTTGAGAAATTTGATTGACTTGTTGCGAGTCTTGCGTTCAGTCTCTTCAAGAATAGCAACTGGGTGCTCACGATAAGAGAGATCTTCTTGGAGCTCAATGTCCTCGAAGTTGACGGTGCGGTCAGGAGTCTTGAAGCACTTTCGAAGCTGAGAGACATGGAACACATCATGAACATTTGCAAAGTTTGAAGGAAGCTCGAGTTGATAGGCGAGGTCGCCTCTCTTGCTGACAATCTTGAAAGGTCCCACGTATCTAGGGGCAAGCTTCCCTTTGATACCGAAGCGACGAGTACCTTTCATGGGAGAGACGCGGAGGTAAACATGATCTCCGATCTCGAAAGCTAATTCACGGTGCTTACTATCATAGTAGCACTTCTGGCGGGACTGGGCTGCTTTGAGGTTATCACGAACGACTTTGCACATTTCTTCTACTTCTGTGATTAAGTCATTACCCAGCAGCTGACGTTCACCGGTTTCAGACCAGTTGAGAGGGGTACGGCACTTCCTGCCATACAGAATTTCAAAGGGGGCCTTGCCCGAGCTTGCTTGAAAGCTGTTGTTGTATGAGAATTCAGCATAAGGAAGACAATCCTCCCACTTCATGCCGAAGGAGATCACACAAGCCCTGAGCATATCTTCAAGAATTTGGTTGACACGCTCGACTTGACCGCTTGTTTGAGGATGGAAAGCTGTGTTGAAGCGGATGTTGGTGCCCATGGCTTTCTGAAAAGAATCCCAAAACTTGGAGGTAAAGATGCTGCCACGGTCTGAAGATATCACTTGAGGAATACCGTGCAGAGAGACAATGCGAGAGGTATAGAGTTCCGCCAATTGAGCTGCAGTGATTGACTCTTTGATAGGCAGAAAATGAGCCACTTTGGTGAGCTTGTCGATGACGACAAATATAGCATCATTGCCACGCTTGGACTTTGGAAACCCAGTCACGAAGTCCATTTCAATGTGGTCAAACTTCCATTCTGGAATGGCAAGAGGTTGGAGGAGACCAGCTGGCCTTTGGTGTTCTGCCTTCACTCTTCTGCAGACATCACATTCGTTCACGAATTTAGCGATCTCGCGCTTCATTCGAGTCCACCAATAAGCTTGCTTGAGGTCCTGATACATCTTCGTACTACCGGGGTGGATGGAGAGGAGAGAGTTGTGAGCCTCGTTCATGATCACCTTACGGAGTTCACCTTTGGGCACAACAATTCGATCCTCGAAGAAGAGAGTGTCCTTGTCATCAAGTCGGAAGCACTTGTACTTGGATTGACTCTTTGCAATACCAATCTTCACCTTCTTCACCATAGCATCAAGAAGTTGGGCTTGGCGAATCTGGTCTTCTAAGGTAGGAGAAACTTGAAGGTTGGCGAGGAAACCTTGAGGAACAACTTGCAGATTAAGCTTGCGGAAAGCTTCACAAAGCTCGGGTTGATAAGGCTTGAGAATCAGACTGTTGCAATATGCTTTTCTGCTCAAAGCGTCAGCAATCACATTAGCCTTGCCTGGAGTATACTCGATACTCGGATTGTACTCTTGAATCATTTCGACCCATCGAGTCTGCCTGAGGTTGAGATTAGGCTGAGTGAAGATGTACTTGAGACTCTTGTGATCAGTGAAAATGTCCACTTTCCTTCCCAATAGAAGATGTCTCCAAGTCAACAAAGCATGCACAACTGCCGCCAACTCGAGATCATGAGTGGGGTAGTTCTTTTCATTAGGTTTCAACTGGCGAGAGGTATAAGCAACAACTTTCTTCTCTTGCATCAGTACAGCACCGAGACCTTGGAGAGAGGCATCACAAAAGACCTCGTACGGCTTGGTTTCATCAGGTGGAGTCAGAACTGGAGCAGTGATCAATTTCTCTTTCAAAGTGTTGAAAGCAATATCACACTCCGGAGACCAAACGTACTTGACGTGCTTCTGAAGAAGATTTGAGAGAGGCTTGGCGATCTTAGAAAAGTTTTCAACGAATCTTCTGCAATAGCTTGCGAGACCGAGGAAACTGCGGAGTTGCTTCACGTTCTGAGGAGGTTCCCAATTCACAATTGCAGACACCTTCTCAGGATTCACGGAAATGCCCTTGGCAGAGATGATATGACCAAGATAAAGAACCTCATCGAGCCAAAATTCACACTTGGAGAACTTGGCGTAGAACTGATGTTCTCTGAGCTTGTCAAGAACCAAACGCAAGTGCTTGGCATGATCTTTCTTGTTCTTCGAGAAAACCAGAATGTCGTCGAGATAGACCAGAACGAATTCATTGGTGTAGGGGTTGAAGATGAAGTTCATCATGCGAGAGAACGTCGGAGGAGCGTTGGCGAGGCCAAAAGACATGACGGTGTATTCATATGAACCAAAACTTGTTCTGAACGCCGTCTTGGGAATATCTTGCTCACGAATACGAATCTGATGATAACCCATATGGAGATCAAGCTTGGAGAATACTTGAGCACCCTTGAGTTGTTCGAACAGCTCATTGATGTTGGCAAGTGGGTATTTGTTCTTGATGGTCTTCTTGTTTACTGGACGGTAATCAACACAAAGTCGACTCGATCCATCCTTCTTCTTCACAAAAAGAACACCACAACCCCACGGAGAAGTACTAGGCCGAATGAGACCCAATCTTTCTTGCTCATCGAGTTGTTTCTTCAGCTCCTTCAACTCTTCGGGGCCGAGCTTGTAAGGACGTTTGCACACAGGTTCCGTGCCAGGCTCAAGTTCAATAACGAATTCAACTGGCCGGTGCGGAGGCATTCCTGGGAGCTCTTCTGGAAAGACGTCTTGATATTCGCAAACGACAGGAATTTGAGAGATAGCATCCAATTCACCCTTCTCATTGAGAGAAAACAACCGGATGGAATTATCTCGAGCGGCAAAGACAATGACATCCTCAGACGAATGAGTCAGTTGAATCTGCCTGGCTGCACAATCAAGCTGAGCTTTATGCTTAGAGAGCCAGTCCATCCCGAGAATAAGATCGATATCGGAGTTACCAAGAACCATAGGAGAAGCAAGAAACTTGAAATCGCCCATCGTGATAGCGACATCTGGCACCTCCAGACTTGCGCTCAAACGTTTGCCAGGAGAAATGATATCCATATGTTTACCCAAAAGAGAAGAAACGAACTCATGCTTGGTAAAAAATGGCTTTGACATGAAACAATGCGATGCACCCGTGTTAAAAAGAACTTTTGCAGGAATATCATTAATAGGAAGGTTACCCATAATGACATCTGAAGAATCCTCAGCCTGAGCTGCATTCAGCATATTGACCTTGGCGTGCTTGGGATTGTGCTTGACCACAGCTGTACTTGCCGATCTGACAGGAGGAGGAGGAGGAAGACGCCTCTGGTTGGTACACTTGTTGGCATAGTGACCCTTCTGTTGGCACTTGTTGCACGTGACCTCTGAAAGCGGACGGTGATACGGGGCACTCGGTCTTGGAGCTTGAGACGAAGCCTTGTTCTGAAAGCCTGGGTTGGGTGGGTGGGAGAAACCACTGCCACCTTTGCTCTTCTGCTGATACGGCTGACGGAACGGAGGAGGAGGAAGCCAATACTTCTGCTGCTTGACCACTTGAGTAGAGGAAGACGGAGTAACATCTCTGGCACGCTTCCTGGAAGCATCACATCTCATCTGAGCATCCTCTTGCTTCAGTGCCATGTTGTAGAACTCATCGTATCTCAACGGCTCAAAGAGGACAAGAGCGAGCTGAATTTCCTCACGAAGACCACCCCTGAACTGATAGATCATGCTCTTCTCATCAGGAACATCCTGCTTGGCAAAACGGGCAAGCTTCTGGAACAACTTGTTGTAGTCATAGACAGACAAAGAGCCTTGCTTCAGATTGCGGAATTCCTGACGCTTACTCTCAACCACACTTTGAGGGATGTGATGAGCGCGGAAATCTTGACGGAAATCGTCCCAAGTGATAACACGTCCACCTCTGGAATCCTTGTACTGCTGGAACCACTCTGCAGCCTGATCTTTGAGCTGGAAAGAAGCGAACTTGACGAAATCTTCAGGCCTGACGTTGCTGCATTCAAAATGCTTGCCCAGATCCACTAGCCAATCGTCAGCATCGGTAGCCTCAACACAACCGCTGAACGTCTTTGGGCCATTAGCAAGGAACTGGTTCAGAGTAGCAAAGTGGTGCTGATTATGGCCTTGATTCCCTTGACTGCCTTGATTGCGCTCTTGAAGGATTTGCATGATCAACTGTGTGTTTGCATTAGTAGCGGCCATCACAGCTTGCCATGCTTCCGGAGGAGGCGGAGGTGGAGGCGGATTAGGATTCGGAGTCGTGCGCGTTGGAGGAGCCATCCTGAAGAGGTTGACCACCATTAGCACATAGATAGACAACAATATAGAAGCTGAATCCAACGGAATGAAAATTGCAACATATAGTCTTCACATCCGAACAAAATGAATGAATGCATTCCTCTTCAAATGGTCACACATCCATAAATTGAGAAGCCACGAAGAATTAAGGAAGAGAAATAAATCAACAAGGTACGGTTCAAGAACGAATAATCGGTAAGAAATCCCAATCTCAAACCAATATCCGTGGAAGAAGAACTAGAGCTACTAGAATTCCCACCTATGAAATTCCCGAACCTTTCCGGTTATGCAATCAGGTGTTGGGGATACAGGGGAAGCACAATATCTCACCCAAACTAGCAAATCCTACATCCAGCTGTATCCATCCTTCAACACATAACCAGGAAAACTTCGGAAACCATCTACCTCAACCTTCGAAAAGCATCCGTTATACAAGTTATGGCGATACTCCCGAACTCCCGCCCCAGTACTGGGTGGCGTCGAGGTTATCTCACCAACGAACTGCATAAAAGAGATTTTCGATGTCGGCGAACATATCTCAAGTATACCAGAATTGCAACGATAAAATTGTGACGACAACACCTCGGAGCTCAACTCCCCGGGACACTGCCACAACCCCTAAAGACAGGAGGCACCAAGAACAATGTTCTCGTCACAAAACCATCGGAACAAAACCAAGATACTCGCGTGAACCTAAAAAATTTTTAGTGAAATTTGAGAAGAGAAGAGTCAAAACTCTACGCCAGGATGCCTTACCAGAGCGATGAGGAGACTGGGAAGTAAAAAGAATTCCTAAGCTCTCCGATATATAATTCCTAAGGACTCAAAACATTTTTCTAGACACAACTCGGCTGCTAAAAACGATCAAGCAATGGGGCTCCTAAGGTCGGGGAAGGCTCTGATACCAACTTGTAACGCCCTCGATGCGGCTATAGCTCCCACGTGTCGAGGCACGACTTAGAGGCATAACCGCATTGAAAGCAATGTCGCAAGTCAGGCAATCATTACAACATCCCATGTAATATATAATAAAAGGGGGAGATAGCATAGTTGGCTTACACTCGCCACGTCACATCAGAGTACATAAATAACATCCATCAAACAAACACTCATGGCCCGACTACGGCGTCAAAATAGAAAAGACCCCCGACATGCGACAAGGTCCTGAATCGATAACCCCAACTAGGCACCACTACTGATCATCGGGAAAGGAAACATAGTATCGCTGAGAGTCCTCGTCGAACTCCCACTTGAGCTCGTAATCGTCAACTGGAGCAGAAACACCTGGACCTGCATCTGGAGTTGTAATATCTGTGAGCCACAGGGACTCAGCAATCTCACACCCACGCGATCAAAACTATTTAAGCTCATGGGAATGGATAAGGCAAATATATGTGGAGCTGCAGCAAGCGACTAGCATATGTGGTGGCTAACTTATACGCAAAGAGAGCGAGAAGAGAAGGCGAAGCACGAGCGAGAAGCTAAAGGAACATCCTGCGCAAGCATAACTCCAACACCGTGTCCACTTCCCGGACTCTGCCGAGAAGGGGCCATCACGGTAACACACACGGTTGATTCATTTTAATTAAGTTTAGTTCAAGTCATCTACAACCGGACATTAACAAATTCCCATCCGCCCATAACCGCGGGCACGGCTTTCGAAAGATCAATCCCTGCAGGGGGGTCCCAACTTAGCCCATAACAAGCTCTCACGGTCAACGAAGGAATAGACCTCCACCCAAGACACACCGATCAGACTCGGTATCTCGGTACAACAAGATGATTCGACAGGTTAAAACAAGTCCAGCAACACCGCCCGAATGTGCCGACAAATCCCGATAGGAGCTGCACATATCTCTTTCTCAGGGCACGCTCGGATAGGTCAAGCTACGAGTAAAACCAAACCTCAAGTTTCCCTGAGGTGGCCCCGCAGGCTGCCTGGTTCGGACTAACACTCAGAGGAGCACTGGCCCGGGGGGGGGGGTTAAAATAAGATGACCCTCGGGCTCCGGAAACCCAAGGGAAAAGAGGCTAGGTGGCAAATGGTAAAACCAATGTTGGGCATTGCTGGAAAAGCTTTAATCAAGGCGAACTATCAAGGGGTTCCCATTATAGCCCAACCGCGTAAGGGACGCACAATCCGGGAACATAACACCGATATGACGGAAACTAGGGCGGCAAGAGTGGAACAAAACACTAGGCGAGAGGCCGAGCCTTCCACCCTTTACCAAGTATATAGATGCATTAAGATAACATAGCAATATAATGATATCCCAACAAGTAAATGAATGTTCCAACAAGGAACTGCTCCAATCTTCACCTGCAACTAACAACGCTATAAGAAGGGCTGAGCAAAGCGGTAACATAGCCAATCAACGGTTTGCTAGGACAATGGTGGGTTAGAGGTTCAATCATGCAATTGGGAGGCTGACAAGCAAATGGTAGGCATCGTAGCAGTGGCAAAGCAAAAGAGCGAGCAAACTAGCATAGCAAAGATAGTAGTGATTTCGAGGGTATGATCATCTTGCCTGCACAGTTGTCAGAGTTGACTGGATCCTCACAAGCAAACTCAACGGGCTCCTCGGTAGCGAACTCGTCTCCCGGCTCTACCCAACAAGACAAACAAGCAACAAGGATACAATCAACCACGGGCAAGACCAAGCAATATGATGAAATGACGATATGCTATGCGGGATGCGATGCAGGATGCAAAATGCAAGATATGACAGGAAATGCGTGAACCTGGCATCAACTTGGAAAACCAAGTGTGCCACTGGATAGAGGGGATGAAATCGCTTGAAAACGATATAAAGATCATTGGAATCGGAGTTACGGTTTGGAATTGGCGAGCGTTTTAAGATGCGACACCGGTCTGCGATTTACAGCAAGTAGGCATCTAAATGCAACGAAATGAACATGCTACAGCCACCAAACATGAAAACAAAATACATGGCAGTGATGTACACAAGATGGTTGACAAAACACTAGCACTGAGCCATAGGCAAATTCATCCATTAAGAGGTTCAAACAAGCATGGCTAAAACGCAAATGCAAAACAGATTTCAGACTTAGTGAAATTAACACTAGTCTGAAATTTCAGATCACGATGCTCTCTTCGGAGCAGCAAAACAACATGACAGAAAACCTGAACATGACAAGAAAGAACATGGCATGGAGCTACTCAACAAGCTTAATAAAACACCCAAAGTGACCTGGGGCCAAAAGGGTTCACAAAATACTCTACCGAGCTCACGAACATCGCTCGAACACAATCAGTTTTCAGACTTAATGAAAACTGAGACATGCTGAAATTTAACTCATGAAGGCATGTAAACGAGCTCGATGCACTCACTACGGTGCAAGTCATGGCAAGGAAAGCATATAACCAGCAAGAAGGCACAAAGTGCTAGCTACACATGGCAAGAACGAAGGCATAGCATGCATGGAACACTGACGGTAGCATCGGCGAAATCGCAAACAAGTTGACGATCTGCCCAGATTAACAACGAAGCAAAAGTTGAGCTCGATTGAGTCAACCTAGAGCACTCCACAAATGCCAACAAAGACATGGATGGATAGACCATGACATAAATATCAAAACTCCCTTACTGATCATCCTCAAAAGAGGCACGGATCACTCGGAAACAAGCTGGACATATAGCAACATGAACTAAAATATCCCAGACTTAGTGAAAATCACTAAGTCCCTGAAATCTGCAATCTCAGGTACCTCTCTTCGCAAACTTGCACAAGACAACACACACATCCTAAAAATGCATGGGTGGCACCTCTGGAAAGAAGACAAAATTCTTCACAATACATCCCAAAGGGGCACAGGCATATCATGCACGGATTAAACATAGCAAAAATGACAAAAGTGCATGATGAACTAACGGTTCTGCAATTTAACTCACGAAGGCTCCTTCTAACAGAATTTTGGGTATCAAGATGACCTCAAATGCAAATGATGCAATGGAATGAAATGATATACATGTCGAGGCGAAGATTTTGATGTATCATACGCCTAAAACGGATCTACGGTTACAAAGTTACGGGACCTCAAACAGAGCAACATGGATCAAAATTTTCAGGACTTAGCAAAAAAAAAACGGGGTTAGGGTTTACTGTTCACGCGACCGGATCCAGATCGGGATCGCGGCGCGGAAGCCGAGGCGGCGGCGGCGGCGGAGCTCGAGCTCGCCGAAGGAGCTCATCGCCGGAGCCGGTGGAGGAGGGGAGTCCGGCGAGGCGGCGGGGAGAGGCCGGGGCGAC